>NW_004086024.1:0-24046 GCF_000220395.1 Ichthyophthirius multifiliis
ATAATAATATATATATATATATATATATATATATATATATATATATTATTTTTTAATATACTTATTTAAATTTAATCTTCATCTTTAATAGTTCATTAATTATATATATATAGCTTACAAAAATAATTTATTCATTTTTTTATATCATTTTATTATTTTATCTTAAATTTTTATAAAATATCAAATAAATATAATATTTACATATATAATATTTTTTTTATAGAATAAATAAGGATATTTTATTTAATATATATAAATACATATATATAAATATTAAAAAATAAATTATAAAAATTATTAAATTAAAAACAATATTAGAAATAAAAATATAATATTTATTAAATGAATTATTTAATTCAAATTTAAATTAATATATAATATTTTTAAACAAATATGAGTTTAAAATATATTAGATATTCTTTTTTTTCTTTTCAAAAATAACTTATATAAAATACTCAATAATATAAAACTAATATTTAATATATATTTAATAAATAATTTTTAATATATAAAAATATTAAAATTATATAAAAATATTAAACAAAAAATATATATAAATATATGTATAGTTTTATATATATATAAATTTATATATTTATATATTTATATATTTATATATTTTTATATCTATATTTCATATATTTTTTATATTATCATAAATATATACATTTTAATTCTTTATTTTCTTTTATATAATTTTAAAATTAAATTTTTGTTAATGCATACAATTGTTTAAACATAGTAATAAATTTTTTCTAACTTATATCTTAATAACTATATTAAGATATTATTTATTTAATATTATTAATTTAAAAAATTATATAATTTATCAGTTAATAATTTATTTTTTTTAGAATAAACATGACTTTTTATTATTATTTTTATATATTTTTACCGAATTTTGATTTTAAATATAATGGCAAAAGAAATAATAAGAAATATAAATAAATACAAATATATATTAAATATTATAATATTTATATTTATTAAAATATTATATTATATTATTAATCTAATCTGAATTAGTATTTTTTTTCTATTTTTTATTATCTGATTTTTTGTTTCAATTTTTCGAATAATAATTCAACTATTATTATATTATATTAGCAATCTTCTTTTTTCAATATATTTAAATTAATAATATTTTTTGTATAATTATAAAATCTTATTTTTATAACAATTTTATCATTATTTACATAGATACAAATTTGTTTTATACATATATAAATTTGGAGAATATATCTTTTTCATTTTTTTGCCTTAGATTTTTATAAAAATGAAAATAAATCATTATTTTGCTAAAAATTGTTTAATAACATAATATTATCAGTTAATAGAAACTTTAAATATTTACTTATATAAAAAATTCATATCAATATATATATATATATATATATATTAATATAATTTGCATATAATAATTAAAATATCAATCAATAATATATAATTTTTAATTAAAAATAATTATATTTTATATTAATTATTTATTATATCAATTATATAAATTTTAGAAAAAACTTATCAGTTTATTTAAGAAAATATGAAATATAATTATAAACACTATATAATAATATATATATGATTTATATTTTTTAATTAAGTTATTTTATATTATTTTATTCTTTTATAAAATATATAAGATAATTTTTTTTATTTAAATATTAATTTTATTGTTTTTTAAATTTTAATTAGATATTTATAGTTAATTTTTTTTTTTTAATTAATAAAAAACAAACAAATAAAATATTAATTTTTAAAAATTAAATAATACAATTTTATATACTTTAATTTATTATTAATATTTTTCTTTTTATTAAATAGAAAATTTTATTGTTAAATTAAGAAAAATAAATGATAATCCAATATATTAATATAAATAAAATAATTAGTATTAAACAATTATATTTTAAGATAAAAAAAAATTAAATTATTTAAAATTATATTATTTTTGTTAATGAAATATTATTTAAATTTTATTTATTATATAGATAATAATTATGTAAAAGAAATAAAATATTAATACAAAATTAAAAAAAATTATTATATTTAATTTAAAAATACATTTAAAAATATTTATTAAATTAATTTTAAATTTCTTATTTATTTTTATTATTTCTAATATATAATTATATATTTTTATTTTATTAAATTTTTTTAAATTTTCATATTTTATAATATAATTTATATAATTATTTTTTTATACTTATTTTTATTTTTTATTTTAATGTGGATATAATTATAATAATAATAAAATTTATCAATACAAATAATAATTAAAAAAAAATTTAAAATAATATAATTTTTTTTTTAAATAGAAAAATATAATTAATTATTCTATTTTATAATAAAAATACCCTATATAATTAATATATAAAAAAATATATAATTATTTTATATTTTAAATTAACTAATTTTTATTTTACTTTATTTTAAGTTATTATATATATAATGAAACTTATTTTAAAATTTATAAAAATAAAACAATATTCTATATTGTTATAAATATAAAAATTATGATTAATTTGTTTAATAAATTTAATAAAGTTTAAAAAAATGTAAATATATAAAATTTAATACATTATAATTTAATTTATAATTAAATATAAATTTATACAGTATTTCAAAGATATTATTTTAGAAAATATTATTTATTTAAAATAAATTATAAATTATAGATATTAATTAAAAATTTAATTTTGACCTTATTTGTAGAAATTTATTTAATGTCGTAATTAAATATAAACAAAATGCCAATTAATATTATTTAAAATTTTATTTACATTTATCTATATCAAAATAAATACGTAAGCTAATATTTATTTTAATTAATAAATATATATATATATCGATTATTTAAAAAAATAAATTTTATACAAGTATTTTCTCAATAATAAAAATGATATAGTTTATTAGTTATATTATTTTATGTTTATATTTATTTGCATATTTTTAATATTTTTATTAATTAATTTAAATAAGATGATAATTATTTTTATAATAAGTTATCAATTTTTTAAAAAAAAAGAAAAATCAAGAAAATTTATATTTACATTTATTTTTTATTAAATTTACAAAGTTAATTATAATATAAATATATAAAATATAAATAATTTTGCACATATGAAATTTTATAAATCAAATTATAAATTAATTATAAAAAAAAAAAATAATAACACTCAAATAAAAACAACCTTTTCTCAAAAAAAATTATGTAATTTTTAATATTTTTATTATTTTTATTTATTTAAACATAATAATAAAGACTATGATCTGCAATCCTTAAATACTTAGTCAATAAATAATTTTAGATGGCTGCCCATAATTTAATGTAATTTCTAAAAAAATAAAGCTTAATAATGAACTAGGATATTGTTATGTTGACTAAAAGAGATTAATTAATTAATTCTAACAATAGACTGAAAACTAAATAAGATAATATTCTAATAGTTAGTCATCTGGATATACTTTAATATAAAAGAAATAAGAAAATTTATTCAATAATTATTAATAACTGTAAATAATTCTACAAAATAACTAAATTGAAAATACATCTATGAATACTTTAAATTAAATGATATAATATATTGAAAATTATAATAGCAAAAAAATATTTAATATATTTTAATAATAATGTAATAATAATTTATTTTAATAAGAACCAAATGTTTAATAACAAAAAAGCAATCATTCTAATTACTTTTTAAATATATAATTTAAACACAAAGATGACTTATAAAAATAGAACTAAATCCTCTAAGATTTAAAAAAATACTTTTATCTTTATGTAAATGGAGATTATAAAGCTTTGAATTATAAGGAAATCTATCTCCAAGACTGGAAATAATTAATTGAATCTAGATATGTAAGCTACAAATTTAAATCAAAAAATTTTGATTTTGATTAATTATTAGATTAAAACAAATCTGACGATAACAGTAGCTATATAAAGATAAATTCTAATAAGTAAATGATTTATAACAAATCTAAATATGTTATTTAATTCTTACTTAAATTACTTGATAAAGAAAATTTAGATTAATTGGAAATCATAGAAGGGTATGAAAATATGATCCTAAGAATAAAAGATAGAATAAAATAATCAAGCAAAAAATATGCACATAGCTAAAGTATATTCTATAATCATAGTCATTTTAATTGCTTGTTTTTGAAACTTAATGAAAAAAATATAAACTATTTAAAAAAAAATAGGAAATATAAAGAATTACATGAATATGTTTTCGGATCTTGTAAATTTGATAGTCCTTATAATATTCTAAGAATAAACTTAATAAAAGAAATAATTACTTAAGTTATTTAGATATAAATTAAATTAATTAATTAAAGCATTGTTTCTAAATTAAATGTATAAAGTCTTTCGATTAAATAGTAATCAAAAGTGTTTTATTTTAGAAAAATAAGTGAATGTATTTAGAAATTATAAGAAGGATAATTTATTCATAAATTCTGATAAAATTATTTGATAAAATTATTAGATAAAATTGTTAAATTTAGACATAATTTTAAAATATATACATATATAAATATAATTTATATGATAATATAATTTTGTAAAATTTATATCTATATTTTTTAGTTTTAATTGACTTTTATTTTTCAATTGGCATTTATAAGATATTTTAAAATGAAATATGTATTTATTATATAATACATAACAAATGTTAAATAATAATTAAAAAAAAAGCATTTAAAAATAAAATTATTTAAAAAACATTAATTTTTTTTTTTGGAATATTAAAAAATAAATACTATTAATTATAAGTAAAAAAGAATAATTTCGTTTTTCTTTAATTTTTTGATTTATATTTTTCATATATTAATAATATAATTAAAAAGATAATAAAACAAATAAAATTTATATTTTATATAATTTATTTTGTCTACAAAAGAAACAAAAATAATAATTTAAAGTACATATTAATATCTTAAATTCAATTTATCTTGAATTTTTTTATTTGTATGATTTTTTTATTTATTTTTATAAAATTCAGATTAAGTTAAGGATACAAATTAAAATAAATTATTAAAATAGATATCAATTAATAACATAATTTAATTATAAAAAATAAATAAAAATAATAAAGTATTAAAAAAATTTTTAATATTTTATTTAATTTTAATAAACTATATAATTTTTTTTTTATATATATAAAATATAAATTAATATTAATAATAAGCATATAAAATTTTTATATTTTAAACTTTTTATTTAAATCTATATTATTTTAATTAAAAAACTTTGAAAATTCTTATTAAATTCAAATAATTGTGATCAAATAAAAGCAAATGTTTTGTTAAATAAAATATTTATACTATTTTTTAATTATTTATATATAATTAAATATATTAATTTTTTTTATCCTCAAAATAAAAAATACATAATAAAAAGAAGATAAATCTAAAAAATCAAAATTTTTAAATAAGTATATAAAAAATAATTTTTATTATTAATTTTTTTTTATTTCAAAAAAAATAAAAAATATTAAAAAAATTATTTATCATATATCTGACTCTTAATTATTAACAATATTATCTTTTTTAGAGACTAGAGGGATAACAATTCCATTTACATAACTCGAATATTAAGTACAATCCGAATTTTGTAAAATATATTTTTTTATGTCCTAATATTAAATATATATAAATATATATTTATTAATTAATATGTATGATAGTTTATATTTTTAAAAAAAATAATATATATATGTTATATTTAAAATAATTTTAACTTTTTTTGTCATCTATAATAATTAAATTATTATATTTCCCATTTTTATATAATATCTCAATATCTATTTTTTTTTAATAAATTTTATTATATTATTAAATAAATACTTCTTTTTCTCCCATTCTTAAAATCAAGCAATTCTATTAATTTATAGTTAATTTATTTGTTTCAAATATTTATTTATCCTCCTTTTTTTTACTATAAAAAATCATTACATATATATTAAAAATACTTCTATAGTAGTAGGATATTTACTAAGTAAGTCATTTGAAATACTTAACAATTCTTCCCAAACTAAAGTTTCATTTTCTATCGAATAAGGAGGTGTCCTTTAAGGATCAAAAGGTTAATATTCTGCAATTTCTTAAAATTTTTAGAGAATCTACAAATCTTTAGTCTACTTAAATCTTAAAAAGCCAAATAACTCAAGCACATCTTTTTCTTCATAATTCATATGTAATTTAAAAACCTATTATTCAAGAATCCTATCTATTAATTATAATTTGCAAGGCAAAGTTTCATCATAAACATCAAATGAAGTTTTTATCTTTTTATAGATTTTTTTTTTTTTAAACAAAAAAAAAAATGTACTAAAATTTCATTAGCCTCATTATTTTTAACAACAAAACCATAATTTAATAAAAATCTCGAATTACATTTCCTTCCACAACTATAATATATTTAATCTCCTAATCTTATATCTTCTGAAGCTTTTAAAACAAAGCAATTAGTTTATTCACAAAATCCCCAAGTTGTATAAGCTGGTCTTTTATGATTTAACATATCTATATATATATATATAAACATACTACAAATAAAAAACTAAATATACCTGCAAGTGGTACAAAAGCATCTGTTCTTTAAGAGTCTATAAAAAGTCCATAAATTCTAGACGCAGCCATCATTCTAGCCCACGAAAATTCATCTAAAGTGCAAAATTTTTTAAATTCAGGAAATCTTTAACATATTGTAAAATAATCTTGGCTTACACATTCTCTTCTTTCAATAACTTAGTTTAGGAATTAACTTCCTTCTAACCATTATAATTCTTCTTTTGTATATAAAATTGGGTATGTCGTATATTCACAAGGTAATACATCTATATAAGGTTTCCAAAAAGACTTATTGTTTTTTTTTCATGGATTAAATATATTGATAAATATGTATGTTTAGGACTTAGTAATTTTAAATTTTCGAATTCGATTTTACGACAAAAAGGCAATTGTTTCGATAATTCTAATGTTATCATATTTGATTTTTATATACTTATTATTGTCTCTCCTTTCTAATTTTATATATAATAATTTTGTAAAATTATACTTTTTTTTTTTTTTTTTATATAAAATAACTAATATCTTTCTTTTTGCATGTATTCCTCTATAGTTATTATAGAAAACCATTTTTATTTTATCAAATTTGCATTTTCCTTTATCTAACCATTTTAATAATTAAACATTTTATTCATATTCGGGATCTCCTTGACTAACAATTTTATTAAACTTTATTTTTTATAAATATAATTAATAATATATATTTAAACTTTTTATTCAGGATTTAATTTATCGTTATTTAAATCTTCAGGTTTATCTTGTTTTTATTCTTCTTTTTATATTTAATTGTAATTTTCCACATTTTTTTTTTTTTGAGAATAAAGAGCATTTTCACTTTATGAATGTTATTTTATTTCTGGATTCTCGACATAAGATCTTTTTAATTATTTTGATACTTTATATAACTAAATTGTTTAATTATTCGGTTCGTCAATCGAAATTAATAAATCTTACATTTCGATTATTTATAATTTTATAAAATTTAAGCTTTCGAATATTTTCTTTCCATTTTTATTGCTTTATTTGGCTATATCTTCACATAAGTTTTAAAAAAATTTGGACATTAAAATTAATTTATCATTTATAATGTTATTTTAATTCTATTATTTTTTATTTTTTTAATAATATAATTTTTCATTTATTTTATAATATACTTTAAATTCTTCTAAAAATTATTATTTATAATATAATATCTGGTATAGCTCTTTGTTTGTATTAAGATTTTTTTAATTTTATTCACTTATTTCTAAATTTATTTAATCCTAAATTTTTATTTTATCATTTTAAATTTTTAATTCTAATTAATTATTTAATATTATATTATTCAACTCATTTATTTATTAATTTTTTTAATCTATTTATTATTAAAAATCCATTTTTTTTTATTTATTTTTTTCTTATTTAATAATAATTATAAAAAAACACTTCTTAATTTTATATTAATTAATATTTTTTTTTATTTTTAGATAAATTAATTTTTTTTAAATCAATTAATTATTGCCACATATGTTAAAAAATCATATTAATATAATTATCATAATTAATGAAATAATTTAATATAAAGTATTAAGTAAAAAATTTAATTTGTAAAATAAAAAAAATTATTCTTAATTTTATTTATATTATTAATAATTGATTTTAATAAATATATATGATTAAAAATTATATAATTATTTATTTATAAAAAAACAATTACTAATAAAAATTAAAAATAAAACAAAATTAAATAAAACGAATTAATTAATAAAAAATAAAATTAATATTATGTGTATAAATTATATATAAAAGATATATATGGCTTTTAAATATATATTTATTTATTTATATATATATATATATAATTTTTTATATATTTAAATATATATATATATTATTTTTATAATTTTAATATCTATATATAAAAATATTTGAATTTTTCTTATAAAGTGTTAATATTATATATATAAATATTTTTTCCTTTAAAAATTTCAAGGGAAGGCCTTTTGAATATAATTTTAAAATTTGTCTTCATTTTAGCTAAAAGCAAACACATCTACGAAGAAATCAACAAATTAATCTTATGAAACCTTAAAAAGTATAAAATAAATTATATGTAGAAAAAAAAAAAAATACTTATGGTTATGAAACATAACTTTACCATTAATCTTAGAATTCTTTTGACAATTCTTAGGCACATTTTTTAGTATGATATATTTCCTAAACAGCCAAAGAATTATAATTTCTGACAATACTAGCAACTGAAACCGGTCCTTAACTTTATAAATTAGAATATTTCTAAGCAATAGAGTCTACAACTTATTAAGAAACATTACCTCTAACCAAATTAATAAAATTTTAATAATAAATTTTTCCATCATTATTCTTATCAAAATATTTAAAAAGATTATTAAATTCAGTTTTCGTCAATTAGAATTCTACTTCTTTTAAAACCCATTAAAATTCGCTTAGTTCCAAATATCCATTTAAGAAATTATCAGCTTTTGTACAAGCTCTTCCTAAAGCCCTAAATGCATATAAATTTCTCTTTTAAAACTCATTTCTTATTTTTTCTAAGACAATAGTAGGTGGTTATCTTTCTAAATCAAATATAGGTTTTACATTAGCATTATTTTAACTTCCTAAAGTAGCAAAAATAGAACTAAATTCATCATAACATCTATATTTATTTATTTTTTTTAAATTATATTTTAACGAAAAAATATTTTTTTTATTTTTTTTACATTTTTCCGGAATGAGTTGTATCATATTTATTAAATAATGCATGGATTTCTTTATCTGTAAATACACATCCGAATTTCTCTAATGTTTATTTAAATTAATGAATATCTATAACTCCTCTAGATTATAAGTCGAAATATTTAAAAGCACTTTATAGTGTTTTTCCTTCATCGTTTTTCGTTGAAGTTTTTTGTCTTATTTTTTCATATAAAATTAATTCTAAATCATTTAATCTTTCAGTAGAAACATAATCAATAGAAGATGTTATTCCCCATGTATTTAATACTATATCAACAAAATATTCTTCTTTTTCTTATGGAAGTGTAGCATTTACATCAGCATAATATTCAAGGAAATCATTTTCAATTATATTTTATCCTATATATAATATTATTATTTTTTTTTAAAAAAAAAAAACATTAAAGAAAGAAAAAAAAAAAAAAAAAAAAAAAGTTTTATTTTTTTATTTAAAACCAAAAAAATAAAAATATTTTTACCATCTAAGCTTTTTTTAGAAATAGCATTTATAAATTCATCTCTAACCTATTCAGCGCTTTTTTAACGAGTAACAACCCTAGGATGAGCTTCTGCTCTATATAATTAAATTAATTCATTAATATTTAATTTTCCATTATTTCTTCTATCCAAGAACTAAAAAGCGTGTTTTACTACTGCAAGTCTTTTCTCAGAAATAGAAGTTCGGATTAATTATATAAATTCAGCGTAAGATATTTACTCGTCTTTATTAGTATCATATTAATCGTAAACAGCACGGAGTTCCTAGGAACTTAAAAATACACCGATTCTACTCAAAAAGTTCTAGAATTCGTATTTGTCAAGTTTTCCGGAATTGTCCTTGTCGAACTCGCTCATTAGCTTGTATACGGACTCTAAATCATCTAATTTACGCGAATGTAATTAAAATCTTACTTTGTTTTGAATATTATTTAATCTGTTAATCCAATCCATTTTTTTATTTTATTTTTAGTTTTTTTATTTTAAATGTAAATTTTATATATAATATGTAATGACTGTTTTGTTTTTTAATTTTACAAAAATTAATTATATAAATAAATAAATAAATAAATAAAAAACAAATATATTAATATATATTTTTATATATAGATATTTTGTTAAATAATATAATAAAAAAAAATATATACTTTAATTTTTTCTTTAATTTATTTAAAAAAATAAATTATTATATTTATACTTTATTTTGTTTATATAAAATATTAACATCTTTTTTTTTTTTTTTAATATAAATTTAATGAATAATTTTATTTAATATATAAATTTTCTTAATTATAATTTTATATTAAAATAAAAATAGAAAATAATATATTTTATATTAAAATTATTTATGATTTTTATAATAAAAAAAAATATTTTGAATATAAATAAAATATTATTTTTTTTGCTTTTTTAACATATATAAAATATTTAAAAATATTTTTTATTTAAATATATAGTATTGACTCAAATAATTAATAAATGTTATTAAAAAATTAAATTATTAAATTTATTACATAATAGTTAAAAAATAATGTCATATTTAGTAAATTAAAATACAAAAATAATATATATAAATCTTTATAATTTTATTTTTTTATATATATTATTATATTTTTATATCATATAGATAAATTAAATTATGAATCATATGCATATTTACTTTTATTTAGAAAAAAAATTATAATTTAATTTTTTTTGTATAAAAAAAAAATATATATAAATATTATTTTCTTAATGGATAAAATAGGAACTAATTAATGGTTAAATATGCCATCAAGGCTATTAAAACTTTCTTAGCTATTAAGAGAATGTATTTAATAAGATTCATATTTTAGCGATGATGATTAAACCTAATTTAAGTCACTTTTTTATGAAATAAATGTAAAAAAATAATATATTAGTTTATTTTTATATAATTCATAATGAAATAAAGAGACTAAAAAAAGAATTTTAAGATTCTAAATTATTAGATAAATTTATAGAAAACAAAGAAAATAGGACTAAATTAATAGATTTTTTATAATCTATATATTAAAATGTAATATAATAAATATTCTAAATAAAAAAAAACATTTTTAATAATTATTTTTTAATTATGAAAGTATATTTTTTTTTTAATAAAAACAAATATATGAAAATAAAATATAGATATAATATCTAAAATAATAAATTATTAAATACGATAATAAAATACAAATTAATTCAAACTAAAATTCTTCATAATTATTTGTTTAGGATAAGCCTTTATAAAATTAACATGTTGCTAAAAAGAATATACTGTAAACTTATTTTTTAAAAAATTACTTTATTATATTAAAAAAATATTTATATATATAAATATATATAAATAAATATATATATATATATATATATATATATATATAATATTTATTTATATTAAAAACAGACTTTCAATAAGATTTTTTTAAACAAGATTAAAATGCTAAAAATAAGTTTATAGGGAACTTTATTCTTAAAAATAAGAAATTAATTAATTTGCACAATCTTTAATATATCATTAATAATCAGAATAAAAATATTCATTTAATTAAATTTCTGAAATGATTAAATAAGATTTACAAGAAATAAAAAAATAAATATTGTTAATAAAATTAAAAAAAAAAAAATTTTTTTTTTAAATAAAAAAATAGAAAAATTACTTTAAATCCTTTAGATGATTTAAAAAAAAGAGAACTATATAATATTAAAAGTATGTACAATAAGCTTAAAGGAAACTAAATAGTATAATGGGTGATAAAATTTGTAATTATATAAATAAAATTACATATAAAAATAAAATTAAAATTTGTTTAGTTTAATATTTTATTTTTTTATAGTTATATATACAAATCATATTAAATTATTTTTCATATTATTATATATTTTTTATATTAGTTTAAAATGATGAAAGAAATTAGAATAGCTTTAATTTAATTTTGTAAAACTTTAGATTAATTTTAAAATACAATAAGAGATAAAAACTAGTAAATTTTTATATTTTATTAATAAAAAAATAAAATATATTTATTGAGAAATACATAATAGCTTATATATTAATTAAGTTAAAAATGCAATAACTCTAGATAATAAAGTGACCCAACTTATGCAAACAGAAATTAAAATTATAGTTCTTTTTTAAATTATTATACATTAATAAATAGTGAAATAAATGAAAGTAATAATGATTCTAAGGAGTACTCGATTGATTAAACAGATTATGATTAAGAATAATATTAATCTTCTTAAATATCATCTATTTAAAATGAATATGTAATATTTAAAAATAGTCAGTATTATTAAGAAAAACTGAAAAATTAAGATTAGATATAAATAAAAATAAATAATAAAATAATAAAATAATAAATTAATAAGAAAAGAAAAGTATTCCAAATAATTGTATAAATATAAATTGTGTAGTTTTTTGAATATTTTAAATGAAGAATATAATAAAAATAAATTATTAAGAATTATTCATAATTTATAAATTATGTATTATATTTGTATTGTATACGTTTTAAAAAAAAATATTAAATAATTGGAAAAAAAAAATATACATAAATAAATAATATATATAAGTTTTATAAATATATATATTATTTTTAATTTATATTTTCATTTATAATTAAAATTATAAATATAAATATTTTTTATATTTCTTTTTATATTTTTAATTATTTTAATTTTTTATATTTTTTTTAATAACTTTTAAAATAGTCTTATATTATAATGATAATATAGAATGAGTTAAATAAAATATTTAAAATCTTTTTAAATAAATAATTTTATATATTATAAATATTTATATTTATTATATAATTACAAAAGAAGTTTATATATAGGTTTAATTATTTTAAAGTTTTTTAGAATTAATTTTATATATATTTTTTTTTTTAAACTCTGTTTTTTTATTTCAAATGAAATTTTTTATAACTTATATTTTTAAAAATATTATTTATTTAAAAAAAATCTTTTTTTTTAAATATATTCTTAAAAATTTTATAAGTTAAATATTAATTTACTATAATAGCTACTTAATAAATATGCAATAAACATTATTATAATAGCAAAATAATTAATAAGCAATAATATAAGTTAACTCAGTTGATATTTAAAATAAAGAGTAATGTAATCCGGCTATTAAAAGTTTATTATCTTATAATAGTTGTTAAGATAATTCATTTTAAAATACTCCTGAATTGACTTATAATTATAATCAAATGCCAAATTAAACATTTAATCTTAATTAAAGCAATATTTTATCACAGGGTTATAATTTGAATTAAATTGAATAATATTCAAATTATTCGAAATTCCATTATAAAGAAAATGAGGAAACAATTCAAGAAGACTAGGATATAAATGAGGACCCGAAATTTTTCTTTAGTGGAAATATGAAGAGTTGTATAATATATTCTTTAATTATATGTATAGCTTTAATTTATATGATTTTTAGTTGAATATAAATAATTTATTAAAATATATTTTTTTATATTAATAAAAAAATATACATATATTAAATTATTGATTAAATTTTTTTAAAATAATAATAAATATATATTTTATATATAATAAAAATATTAAAATAGTATTTTTATATTTATAATAGGTTAATTTTATTATTTTTATTTATATAAGACAATTTCATCTTATTAATCTTTTATATCAAAATATTCATAGTCATATAAATAATAATCTTGTTTATCTTTATAATATTGTTAATTTTATTAATCTTATTTATTTTAATAATCTTATTAAACATCATTTTAATCTAAAATTTTATAAAACTCCTTAATTTCTTAATACATAGTTATATGTTTTTTAATAAAACATAATTTTTTGACATTATAATTCATTTTGATTTTTTTTTTTTTCCTAATTGATATGTGTTATATATTTAAACTTCTTCTAGTTTTTATAACAAAATGAAATAATATTATTTGATTTTTAGTTTGAAAATTTATAAATTTAATCTTTTTTGAAAATTTCAATTAATTAACAAAAAAAATAATAATATGTAGTTAAAATTGTTATAAAAACAGTTAAAAATAACTTTATCTTTATAAAAAAAATTAAAAAAGTAAGAATAATAACAAAAATAAAAATTATAAAAAAAATAAAAATGAAATGTAAATATTTAAAAATAAGTAACAATATATTAATTAAGTTATATTTAATTAATTTATTATTTAATTTTGAAATAATAAAGTAGATTGTATAAATATATGATTATTTGTGATCTATGAATGTATATATTTATTTTGAAATAAATTTTTATTTAATATAATAGAATTATATATATTTAAATTTAAATTATATTAATAAATATATATAATATATATTAAAAATAAAAATAATATTTTTTATAATAATAATATTAAATATATTGATATAAATATATATAAATTTATTATATTATATTATTTTTTTATTTTATTATTATCATATTTCTTTTTTTTATTATTATTATTATTATTATTATTATTTTTATTTATTATTTTTTTTTATATATCATATATCTATTTTAAATATTATTTATAATTTTTTTACTACTTAATATTGTTTTCATATATATTAATAATAAAATTTATATATCATTTTTATTTTTATTTATATTACTTCTTTAATAATTATACTTTATACAATTTTTTATTATATTATAATTAATTATTTTATTCTTTTTAAATATAAATATTTTAAGAAGCCTTTTTATATATTTATATATATTATTATTTTTAATGCGTGATTTTTATGTTAATGTATAAAAGTTAATTTTATAATTTTCTATACTTAATTCTTTGTTATTATTATTTTTTTTATATATATAATATAGTTTATTGTATAAATTAAATTTTTTTTTATTAACAATTTTAAATTTGCTTTATATTTTATAGAATTTATTCTATTTGTTTTATTTTATTATATATATATATTTATTTATTTTTATATAATATTTACTTTCATTGATTATTATCTTAAATAATATACTTTATTCAAATATACATTATATATCATTTTTTTTTATTTAATTTTTTATTTTAATTATGTATATAAATTTTTTATTTTTATTTTCAAAAAATTATTATAAATTTTAGTCTTAAAAAATTAAGAATAATTTAATATTATGAATATGTTTATAAAATATATAATAGATAAAAAAAAATTACATAATGAAATATAATATTAATTAACTATACTCATATAATTTAATAAATTTTAATATCTATATAAATATTATATAAATTATTTATAAGATTATTTGTTTTTCATTTAAAATAAAATTTAAAAATAAAGTACCTTTATTTTAATTTAATAAATAATAAGAAATTGTTTATATAATTTTTTAAAAAAATTTAAAAAAATAATAAAAAAAATAAAAATAAAAATAAAAATAAAAAAAAAGATATGTAAAAAATAAATGATAAAATAAAAAATTAATAAAAATTATAAAAAATTAATATAAATAGAAACAATATATAAAAATTATTAATTATTTAATATTGATTATTTCATATGGTAATTTATAATTATTTTAAAAAAATATTAAATAATACATTTATATTAATATAAAAAGATGATAATAAAATTACGTATATATTTAATATAGAAATGTAAAATAGAAATAATTATATTTATATATATATATATTTATTAATATATATATATTAAAATTATATATATTTTAATATATTATTATTTTATTTATTTTATATATATATATTTATATTATTTTTTAAATTTAAATTTTTTAATTAATAATATTCATAATATTTTTAAATAATTTTATTACAAATTTCTATTAAATTAATATTAATATAAACAAAATTATAAATATATGCCATATTTTTATTAAAATAAATATGACATTATCAATATTTATCTTAATAATTATTTTTAAAATTTAATATTAAATTTTTTATATTTTCCATATTTTTTTCAAAATTAATATTATTATTATCTTCATTTTCTATATTTTTTATACTTTCTTCTTTAATTTTTTCATTAATTTATTCTTTAACTTAAAATTACAAATAGTTTTATTCTAATTCTCTTTATTTAACATTCTAAATATATTGTCTTTTCCTTTAGTATTCTCTTTCTATTTCATTATCATTATTATTTTTTACAGGTAAAGTTTCCTAATATATCATATCTTTGATTTTAAAAATAATATTATTAAATTCATCATAATTATCAATGTTTTTTTCCTATATATTCACGTTTAACCATTCATATTATTAATTTATTATATTTTTTTCTTTTTTTATAACATAAATTTTATTTTTTTATCTTTCAAATTTTCTTTGATAAAATCTTCCCCGTTTTTAATAAATCCACACTTTATGATGAAATTTTTCTTTATTCGTTTTTTTAAATTTAAAAAATTTAAGAATTACATTTTTTTTTTTCTCTAGTTTATTTTTATTCTACTTGAATTATTTTTTATTTTATAAATTAAGAATTTTATTCTTTTATTTCATTATTATTTTCTTAATAAAAAGAATTATTTTATTCATTTTTTCGAGTAATTTTTACTTTTAAGTCATATATATCTTATTAATAGGCATTTCTTTATTATTCCATATATAAAAGCATATTTTTGGTTAAAGAATCATTATAATTTTATGTAATAAAACTCTATTATAAAATATTTTATTTTATATAATATATATATATATATTATATATATATATATATATATATATATATATATTTACTTCTTTTTATATACTCTTTATTTCTTTATTATTTTCTTAATCATAATATTCATTTAAATAATTTTAAAAATTGCTACTTTTATTATCTTGATTTTTTTAATTTTTATTTAAAAACTAGAATTAATTTTAAGAAACTCTATTAGGAGTTCTTGGTATTTCTTAGGCATTTTCAAAATTTTGAACGTCTTTATTATTTTCATTTTTGTTTTTGGTGTTTTCTGTTTTATTATTTTATTTTATATGTAAAGATTTAATAATATCTGTTTTAATATTTTTTATAGGAAGAGAATTTTGTTTGAGATTTTAATTTTTTTATGTAGAATTTTGTTAAAAAATTTTAATTTTTTCATTAAGAAAGAAATCTTACATTTATTCCTGTTTTTTTTCTTATTATTCTTTTAGTTTTTTAAATAAAATTTATTCTTGTAATTATTTTAAAAGTTCGTTTTTTTAGTTTTGTTTTTCTTGTAATTATTATTCGTTTAAATTTTCCTTCCATAATGATCCTTTATAATAATTATTTTTTTCTATTTATATTTTTTATTATTGTTGTATTATTTATTCGTTTTAATATTTTTTAGTTCTTAATTCTTTTCTTTCATTTATTTATTATTTTAACATATCTGCATATTATTGCTTTGATTTTGGAATTTAATTTAAATTATAATATGGAGATTCTATTGGCTTTTTTTAATCGAAATAAGCGTTTTTATTATATGGATTTTATTCATATTTTATTTAATTTTATGTTAATATACTTTCACCTATTTTTGAAAATTAAAAAGAAGTGGCCATTATATTTTTCTTTTTTGTTAATAATAATATAAATTGAATAAATATATAAAACGATAAAATAAAAGTTATATATATATATATATATATATATATATATATATATATATATATATATATATAATAATAATAAAATAAAATTATGTAAATTTAAAAATTATTATATTAAAATTCTAAATATATTTTTTTATTTATTATTATAATTATATATTATTTTATTTTATAAAATTATGTCATTTATATACATTCATATATACTATATTCTCCTTTTTTTATTTTTTCTAAATTCTATCTATAAACCTATAAAATAAGTTATTTTTTTCGGAATGTCTTTTCGTAATTTTAATTTTTTTGTTATATAACTATTTATTAAATTTTTTTTTTTTCATACCAATATGCATTTATTTCATTTAAATTAGTTTTTTTTTTCATTTGAATTAGTATTATGTTTCGTTCAAATTAGTATTGTTTTTTATTTAAATTTAATTTTAGGTTATTTAAAATTAAATTCGAAATTAAAACAGAAATTTTATTTTAAGAATTAGAAAAGTATACTTTTATTTTAATTTTCTTCTAAATCTTCTCGAAATTATAAATTATTAAGTTTAAATTTAGAAAAGACTTTAAACCAATTATTTTTTATTAAAAATCTATAAAAATATCACCTTTAAAATATCTTAATATTAATTTATAATTTACACTTTTAAATAATATTTAAGGTTTATTAACTATATTAAATATAAATACGATATTTTATATTTTTTGTAAGGTCTTTTTTTTCTAATTCATTTATCAATTTTTTTTTTTCTTATTAGAAATCGTTTTTTATTATAAATCTACTTTTCTAATAATATTACATATTTATTATTTTAATATTTAATAATGTCCATTTTAGTCCTTAATTTTTATTTGTTCCCATAAATACCCGAAGTATTACTAATAATATATTTTCTTAGTGTGAAAAAAGTACGTTTTTGCCTTAAAAAAAAAATAAGCCTTTTTTTACATCTATATAAACATCTATAATTTCCATATTTACCATTCGAATTAAATTTCTTAAATCATATAGAAATCTTTATAATAGTCTTTTACTAACAAATCTTCTATATCTAAAACTTTTCATTTGGGAATATAAATTATTTCTATCTAAATATTATTTTTTAAGTTGTCTATTTTCTTCTTTTTTATACTCTTTTATACATTTTAAATAATACTCTATATATAATTATGAATGCATTAATTAAACTTTCTTAAGAAATTTTTTTCCTATATATATGTACTTTTTTTACATTTAAAATTGAAAAGTCCACATAAGGGCACATTTTTTATATCGGGTTAGTGTTTATTGTACTCCTTATTATGTGTGTGCTTATTATATTGGAATTTAAATGCAATATAGTTTTCTTCTACAAGGGAAATTTCAATTTGGTTAATTTTAAATGTAAAAACTAAATAATGCTCATGAATAGATTAATAAAGGGAGAAATCATATCGTTTTTTTGTTTTATTTTGGACTATCTTAGACATTATTTTGTTTGTAAAATATTAATAAAGGAGATATAATAAAGTAAAATAATGATAAAATAATTACTATAAATGACATTATACATTATATTATTGATTTAATAGTTGTAAAGTCGACTTGTTTGGAGGGGGGGGGGGTAAAAATGTCAACTTTTTTATGGTTTTTGTAAATTTTTTGTTTAGTTTCATTAAAAAATGTATTTGTATTTTTTTATTAATAATGATTAATTTTATAATGTATTGTTTTATTTATTTATATATTAATTTTTATTAAAATTATTTTATATTAAAATTAAAATAAATTCATTTATATAAAAAAAAAAAAAAAATGAATATAATAAGAAAATATCGAGCAATAAGAGAATGGATAAAAGGCTCGAAATACGGCTAAAAATATATATAATTAAAAGAAGAAATGTTAAACCAAAAGTTAAACAGGGAACTAGTTGGAATAGATAAAGACGGAAATAAATATTATTAGTATTATTCTCCATGGGGATTACCAACAAGAAGAGAAGTAAAAAAATAAATAAAAAAAATTAAATTTAAATATAAAAAAAGATTGATTTTGCAAATAAAAATAGCTATGAAATGACTGATTTGGCATTTTATTTTTGGTTGACAAAAAAAGATGAAATTCCTCCTACAAAAGAGGAGGTTTAATAATAGTAAGTATTTATTTTATATAATAAATAGAAAAAATTTAAAAGTAAATAATAGTTATATAGAAGAAAAAGAAAGAAAAAGAAGAGGCATTGAATGGGACGAAAAGGAAAGATAACTTATGATGGAATTTTATTAATAAAGGTTCAAAATTATAGATAAATTAGAAGTTAATAGAAGATTGGGGTTAGAAGAAGACGAAAAAGACAGATAATTAAGATTAGAATTAGAAAATTAAAAACAAAAAGATGAAATATAAAAAATGGATTTAAATTTAGGGATAATTAAATAAAAAAGTGAATATTTCGAACCAGAAGAATGGTAACAATAAAATCAATCAAAAAGAGGAAAATAAATTAAAAAAAATAAGGATGAAATATAGTAATAATAATAATAATAATAATAATAATAATAATAATAATAATAATAATAATAATAATCATTATTTTATATTTGTTTATTATTATATTAGTACTTAGTTCTTTTTGAATAAAAATTTAAATAATTTTTTTTTTAAAATTTTTTTTTATATATAAATATCATATCTTCAAAAAAATTTTCCTTTGTTTATTTTTATAATATTTATTAATAAAAAATATTCCTTATATATAATCATTTACATATTATATATATATATATAAAAAAAAAAAATGCTAAACACTATATACGAAGAGTTCGATTTCGAATCAAAAATTAAAGATTTAAAAAACAAGAAAATAAAGATAAAGATGACTGTAAAAAAAGACGAGTTTGGAAATCCAATCCCTACTTAATTAACTGAGTCTTAAATAATCCAAAATAACCTAAATAAAATAAATCCAACTACAAAGCCTGGCCTATAATAATCCCAATAAAGTTTATCTAATTCCACAATATTAACCAAAGCTCTTGACTAATCATAAATAGTGAATAATCCTCGAATAATTCAAGCTCCTTAGACTTAAATAGGACACAATGTAAGCCATAAACAGAACATTTTTGATAGAAAATAAAACAATGCTTTATTTTATTCCACAGCATAATCTATAGGTTAAGGTTTTTCAAGTAATTTAGGAATAGGAATAAATTAATAATAATAGCAATAATAATAAAACTTTCAATTAAATTAGGAAGATGATAATTACGAAAAAAAACAACAGCACAATAATTTATTTATGAGTTAAAATGTTAATTTAGGTCAAAGTACTGTTTCTTCAAGATAATTTGCATAAGATTTACAACATTTAGTCTTACCAAAAGCAGTTACTTAAACAATTAGTGAAGGAGATGATTAAATTTAAAAAGTTGAAGAACATATAAAAAAGGAAAAAGCAAAAATAGATATGGATTTCGATTAAACTATTAATGATATGGTTGAAATGTTTAATTAATAAAGGAAAAAATTACATGCGAAATTCGATGATTTTTTCTGTTTATATAGGGAAAATTATATAAATTTAAATAATAGGGTTGCCAATTTTAAAGATAAATCAAGATTAGTGTCTAATAAATCAAATATTAATGCACCAAATTAGAATATAAGTACTTTAAATAATGTAACTTTTTATGGAAAAGAGCCTTGTTCTACTGATACTATAATAAAAATAAAAGACGAGAAATGCAATTTGTAAGCTTCTATAGACAATATAGAAAAAGAAATCGAGAAAAAGCTCCTTAATTTCCTCTCGGACGAGCTTTCGAAATAATCATATCATATTCCTTTATATAACCACTCAGAAACTTCTCAAATATTACTAACAGAAATCAAAATGAATATAATAAATTCCCTTAGTGAATATTTAAGAAATTTCAACCATTTAGTATATACAAATTAATTCTATGATTTTAACTATATGTCCGTAAGTCCCAATATTACGTCTTTGATATCGGAAGATAGGACTTCTGTTATAGGGGATTATAGACCTTAAAAAGGTCTTTAATTGTAAATAGAAGCTAAATTTTCAACTTCCCATAATGATTCGATTTTATGTGTTTTTGCATTAAATGAAGATACTATAGCCACAGGATCCAAAGATTGCTCAATTAAAATTTGGAATATTACTTTAAATAAACATTTAGCAACTTTATAAGGACATTAAAGTTCTGTCAACGCATTAAGAGGTTTTAGGGCTTTTCCATCAGAAATGAATATGGGAAAATAATTAAAAAATACTAGTTTAGCTAAATTATTAATAAGTAAAATAAAAATTATTAATAAAAATATATATGTAAATAAAAAAAATAAATAAAAATATATATATAGAAATATGTATATTTATAATATATATATATATATATTTATAAATATTTTTTTATATATATATATTTATTTATTTATAATTAAATATTATTCTATATATTTTAAATAATATAATTTATAGATCATTAAGAAAACAAATAAGAAAAAGAACTTCTTTATTTAGCTTCAGGGGGTGGAATGGGCGATCATTAAGTAATAATATGGGATATATAAAAACATTAACCAATAAGGGTATTAAAAAGACATACAAACAGTATAACTAGTATATTAAGTGTAAAAGACGGAAGAACATTATTAACATCTTCATAAGATGGGTCAATCATTATATGGGATGTTCTAAATGGAAGTGTATTAGCATAAATGTAGGAACATAATGGGTCTGTAAATTGCATTGCTATAACAAAAGATGGAAATAACTTACTTTCGGGTTCATCAGATAGGACTATTAAAGTTTGGGGTTTACAACATATATTTAATGTGGGTTTATAGAGAAAAGTTTTAGATAAATTCATTTTCGAGAAAAGTTTGTAGGATAATTGTCATGTTTTTTCTATTAATTCTTCCCATATGGATTCTTCGATTATATTTACAGGAGGATCTGATTCAAAGATTAAAACATGGAATATTTCTACTGGAAACATCGAAAGGGAAATTGTTGGACATTAAAGTGTAGTTTCTGAACTTTTACTATTCGAAAATCCCTTTGATGGTAAAAAAAATAACTATATGATATTAAGTTCGGGAAATAGTGATGAATTATTAAGATTATCAAATCCTATTTCTCCTATTAATAATGGAATTATGATTGATGAGAGATTATAACATGAATAGGCTACTTAATGTTCCCCTATTATGTAGATTTTAAGAAATAATACTGATAATACTATCAGAGTAGCTATCATTACTTAAGATTCATAGGAAAAATTCTTTCTTATTTTTAGAGTAAGGACTGTTTATTGACAATATATATAAAAATTAGCACATATTTTTATAAATAAATAATAACAATATGAATTTTTTACTTTAGAAAAATATAAAAAAATATATATATAAATTAATTTTTTATAAAAATATAAATATTGATATATATGTCTACAAAAATATTTTTTTTTTTTTTTTTTTTCAATCCATTTTATCTAAAGCTCTGTTAAAACCTCCTTTTCTATTCATATATCTTCTGTATTGTCTTTTTTCTTTACGGAATAAAAAAACAGATTCTTTTGCAGAATGTTAATGATCTTTTCCTTTGGAAGATGCAAAAGAAGTTATTCCAAGAATTTTTATCATTTTTTATTATAGATCATCATCGTTTTGATCTTCTTATTCGGTTAAGTCTACGCTTTGGTCATTTATATTTTATTTCGATTATGGTGATTAATGCTTTTATTAATTTTGGTCGTATTTATCTTCGTCTTTATTGTTAGTTTATTTTCTATCATGTGAGTTACTTATGGATCTTTTAAGTTTTTTTCTTTATGTTTTTCACGTTATTTTGAATAAGAACGACTTTTGGAATGCCTTTTTTTATTTTTGCTGTTACTACGATTTTTTTTAAAAGATTTTTCCTTTTTAATTTTTTCTTTACTTTTTTTTATTTTAGGAGATTTCGAATGAGAATGATAACGCGGAGCCATTAATTATTTATATAAATTTTAATTATTCAATTTTTAAAAAATATATATAATATAATATTATAATAAAATATAAAAATAAATAAATAAATTAATGAATATATGATTAAATAAATAAATATGAAAAAATATAAAAGATTTATTTTTAATTATATTTATATTTATATTTATAT
>NW_004086023.1:0-22040 GCF_000220395.1 Ichthyophthirius multifiliis
GAATAGTTTAAAATTAGAAATAGTAAGTAGTTTTTAAAATGTTATTATAGATTTAAAATTTATGAAAAATTTCAATATTTATAAAATATAAATAAAATTTAAATTAATCACTATAATAAAATAATACAATTAAACTAAAATTAATAAAAATAATCATAAATGATAAAAAAAAATACTAAATTAAAAAAATTATATATCATTAATATTTTAGATAAATAGATATATAATATTTAATTGAAATTTATGTTTATTTTAATATTTAAAAGTAAAAAGTCTAAAGTTTATTTAAAAAATATTAATTTAAAAATGCATAAAAATATCTTTCAAATTTTTATTATAAAAAGCTAAATAAATGAATAAAAAAAGAATATTTATGTAATCAAAATTGCAAAATAAATTTCGAAAAGCTAAATATTATATGAAAAAAAATTGCAATTATAAACTAATTATTAAAAAAAAGTAAATATAATTTTTTTATTACTTTTTAGGAAATTTATTAAATCGTTTAAAAATGAAATAATAGTTCTTTATAGAAATTTAATTAATTAGATAAACTTTAAAAATTAATATTTTTAAAAACAAAATAAAAATATTTAAATTATTTAAAGTAATAACTTTACCTTAATATGCTTAAATATAAAGAAAATTTTTGGTTTTCATTATAATACAAAATTATTTTTGCTTTTTTTTGAATTTAAATAAAAATAAGAAAAGCTAAAACTAACTAAATCATTTTAAATAACAAAAAAAAGCAAAAAAAATTCAAAAATTTACATTATAGAAAAATAAAAATATCGATTAATAAAAGAATTAAAAATAAATTAATTGGCAATATAATTGTATATAAGAAATTTTGAAAATGTTCATTATTTTTTAAAAATACTTATTTTTTTAAAGAAAACAAAAACAGTATAAATTATAAAAATAAACAATTTTCTAAAAAACATTATATTAAATTTTAAAATAATCAATTAAACAAAATAAAATTTTTCTTAAAAATAATTAAATATTGGCATCTATTGAGTTAATCATTTTTAAAAATAAATTATTAAGATTATATATAAAATATTTTTAAATATCATTAATTAAAAATAATCATATTTTGATTAAACTTGCTTAAATAAATAAATACAAGATTTTTAAACTTATATTCTATATTGTAAAAATATAATATAACATTTCCATTATTAATTTTTTAAAAAATAAAGATATATTAATTTTTTTACTTTTATTAAAACAAAAATATAATTCAGAAATTTTTTTAATGTTTATTATTTATTATAATATAAAAATAATAAATTAATTCCAATAAAACATTATCCTTAAATATAAAATGTCCTAATAATAATTAATTATAATAATAATTTAATTATAAATGCATTTCAAAAGTAGTAATAATAAATCTAAATAAGAAGATAATATAATAAAAAAAAGTAAAATTAAAGATTCTAAATATTAAAATATTGTAGATATAAACAAAAATATATATATTTTAAATAAAAATAATTTTTGATAAAATATATTTTTTTTAAAAAAAATGTAAATAATTAAACGATTATAATATTAATCTCTATAACTTACTATAGTATAAAATTGTATAAAGTTTTATAATATTAATTTTCTTAGCTTTTTAATATTATATTCTGGTATATTATAATTGAAGTATATATTGTATAATATAAAGATTATATATTTAATATTGTATTACAAATATTTTATATACTATTAATATAATATTGTATAATTAATTTTTAATTTTATATACTTTTTTAAATAATTCAAAAATTATTATCTGCCTCACTTTTTTCTCTAAACTTAGGCGAAATTCTAGTTTTACTATCCAAACTTTACTTTTCGGTATCCTATAAATTTCCATCATTTAAAAGTAAGCAAGGTTCATTATAATTATTAACTAAGACGTTTCTAAAAGTATTATTTTCAATATCAAAATCATAATTCAAGTTTTTTATTTAATTAATATTTAAAGTATAATTTCTATTTTTTTAATCTTCTTCAATTTAAATTAGAATATTTTTTATTTTTCATCTATATATTTTAAATTTTAAGTTAAATCGTCTTTTTAATAGTTCTTCTCTAATTAAAGCTAATTTGAAATATATTTGTCGTCAACTTTTTCTTATATCAATATAATATTTTATTTTTCATTTTTAGGATTATTTAATTTCTAATCACATTTTTTCCCATAATTTATATTATTTTCATAAATTTATATTTCCGAAAAATTCGAATTAATATTTCCTTCTTTTTTGTTTTTATCTTATAGTATACTTGTATTAAATTCATATTATTCTAAAATTGGATTTTCTTTTAAAATTTTTACTAAATCTCTAATTTCTCTATTAACAAGAATAATTTTTTTTTCAGAAACTTCATTACAGTTATTCAATAAACTCTGAAACTTATTCTAATATTATTCAAGCAGTTAATTGAAAGGTATATCTTTCACTTTTTTTGCGATATCTTCTAAGTTTTGGGATATATCTTATTACATGTTTTCACACTCTTTCATAAAAATTTTGATTTATTATTTTACAGATTAATATTATTATTAAAAAAAACTTTTTTCGTTTTAAATTTTGCTTAAAGTATTGTTTAATTCTTAATTAATAATTTAAAATAAGTTTTCATATTATTAATTAACATTTTTAACTTACAAATCGAAAAATAAATTAATATCTACTTCTTTTTATTCCAAATCATTTTCTAATTTATAAAGCATAGGCTTTAATTAAATATTCAATTATATTTAAAAATAATTTAATTATTTTTATTTTTCCTAATATTTTATTTCGATAATTTTGAAACCTTTCTCTACTAAGTTAATTGCACATTTAGAACAATAAAAGCTATTATTATTACCTTCGATTACATATTTTGCCTTTTTAAAAAAATTTAAATATAATTTATTTTAGTATAATAAAAATACTTTTTTATTCATATGGCTTACACAGAATTTTTTATTCTCATTTTTTTGTTAAAAAAATGATTAGTTTTCAAAGGAATTAACTTAAATTTACGAAAAGTTCTAGTTTAATTTATTATTTTATTATTCTTTTTATTTAAAGAATTTCTATTGTTTTAATACAGATTAAGAATATTATTTATTTAAAACTGGTTTATTTTATTACTTTAAAAAACTATTATTGTTTTACTTTAGATTTTGTCCTTATAAATATTTTAAAGTTAGTAAATCTTATTAGTATTATTATTAGTATTATTATTATTTTTATTAAATTTTTTTTATTGGAGATACTGTACTCGTATTTAAATGCTATTATTGTTATTTTTTCCCAGTAGAATTCAAATTTTAACTTTATAGAATATTATTTTATTTGAATACCTATAATGGATATTAAGTGTATTTTTCAGTTAATTAAAATTAAGAATGTATTTATTTACGAGTATGTTTTTAATTAGTAGATATTTTTTAAGTCTATTTAGTAAACTAAGAAGGAGGAGAAGCCAATAAATATTTTTAAAATATATTTTTATTTATTTAAGACAAATTCTATTCATTTTTATCTAAGCTTGTATTAAAAAAATTATTTGTTTAATTCATTAAAAATATAATATATTTTTTTAATAAAAAATTTTAAAATTAATTTATTAATAAAATTAAAATAGCTTATTAAACAATATAAATATAAAATAACACAAAAATTTTCAACTATAATATGAATCTGAAAATAATTCAGAAATATCAATAACAGTCAAAATCTTATAAAAATTCGAATTTCCAGGCAAAATTTATTTACTTTTGAATGAATTTCCTATTTATGAATATGTAATTTTAATATATTCTTTAAGAATATTCAAATAACCATTTATTTAATGAAAATCTTCATAAATTTCTTTTTCTTTTATAAGATAATAATATAATAAACACTAATCTTCAAATTAGAATTTACTTGCATTATTAGGAATTATAAAATGAGGAATATTATTATACAAGTTTTTAAAATAATATTATATATTATTTTAATCTAAAAATGCTAAAAAATTTAATAAAAAATTTACATTTTCTTCTTTTTATAGAAATATTTAATCTTTAAAAATATTTAATTAAGCAATCTAGTGAATTTTTTAATCTAAAAAATCCTCTTTTTATAATAAAATTGATATTTCTTGAAGATTTTTTTATGTTTTTATATCAAAAGCGCATTCAACTATATTTTATAAAATTTCACTCTTTTTTTCAAATTAGAAAAAATTAATCTATTCTAAAATTTAATTTATTTCTTTTAAAGTATATTTATTTTTTTATATTTCTAATAGTTATTATTCTATAATATTGCTTATTTATATTTACTTCTTCATCGTTTCTTTAAAAAATACACATATAGTTAATGTTTTTAGTAAATCTAAATCAATAAATTTCTCATATTCTAAATCAAGAACATATTAAACCAAAATATTATTAATACTATTTTGATTTAAGCAAAGAAAAAATATTATGTTAAGTACATTTTTTATTTTTTAAGGTTGCCTTTTTATTTTCTTAATTAATTAGTTTTCACAGAATGCCAAAAAATATGGTTATTTAAGTTATCTCTGTTAAAATTTATCTAAAACAAATAATAATTCTTCCAAAGAAATATCAAAATCCAAATCAATTAAAATATTTTAAATATATTCATAAGTTTTAATAATTAAATCTTTCTAATATTATTAATTTAAATATTTATAAATATATTCCAATCCTTCTAGTATAAAAAAAATTTAATTTTTTTCTAAAAAAGTCCTTTCATTTAAAATCATATCACAAATTTTAATCCAAAAATCTATATTTTTAATATTGTTTAAATTTAGCATACCTTTTAATAAAAATCCTAAATAAATATTTTAACAGTAATCATCTTAGTTTTGTATATTTTAAAAAATATTTTTTATCAAATTTTCTTATTAAGGAAACTATTCGTTTGTTAAATTTTATAAAAACTCACTTATTTTATAATAAACTATTATCTTTTCGTTTATATTTAAAGGATTTATTCTTGAATAGAATAAATCTAATAAATCTTATTTAGTATTATAATTTAATAAGTTTCTTTCATCAATTATTTTATATTATTATTTATGCCTTATGTTCTTTATTATAATTTATGATTGTATACAGAATTATTATTTTAATTTATTATTGATTTATATATATTTTTATAATAATCTCATTTTATTTTTATTGAATTTTCTAAATATATTTTTTATAAATTATTTAAAAAAATAAAATATAATTGATTGCGAACTTTTCAAATAAAATAAATTAAACATAATAATTTTTTCAACTTTAAAAACTATTTTTATTAAATTTATTAATATACTCTTAGGGTATCCGAAAATTTTTTAATTATTATTATTATTTTGAAAAAATCGAATATATATCCTAAAAATAACTATTATATATTTAGACATCAATTATATTATTATATTAAATCATTTAATAAAAAATGATAAAATAATATTAATGTATAACAAAAAATTAAGTTCAATATTAATAAAATAGAAAATATAAATTTCTAAATAAATAGAGACATATAAGATTAGATTAAAAAATAAAATAAAATTTACATTAATATTTTTTAATTTTTTGTTTTTTAAATAAATTCATAAAGTAATTTTAACTTTATTTTCTATTATTTAATTAAAAGTTTAAGGAATTTATTATTATTCTTTTTAATTTTCTAAATCATTCAAAAAAATATCCTCAACTAATTCTTAATCATTTTCTTCAAAAAACTTAGTAAGTATTTCAATTTATTTATCTTAATTGAATTTTACTTAAATAAATTCAAGTATAGAAGTATCTTTTTTAGAGATTCCATCTCGTATTAATATTTTAGGCTGGCCATCTTTAAATTTTTTAAACGGAGAGTTCTTAATTTTCATTATGAATATAAATTAATGATTTTTCTAAAATTTTCTAGAATAAAATTTAGATATCATAACTATTTAGTAAGATTGTAATGCTTTTTTCTTATCTCTAAACAAAATTTTTGCCTAAATCCATCTCTTCAATCCTTTCTTCATGTTTTTATTCGCTAATTTAAATTATTTTTATTCTAATTATTATTTCAAATCCGTATTTTTAAGATTATTTACCAATAATTTAGAGTGATACTTTATTATTTTTTAAAAAAATCAAAAAATGTGATAAAAAATCGATATTGGATTAAATAATAAGCAATATAATAACTTATAAAATTTCTAATACAAGTTATTATATCTTTTTTATCAGTTTCCTGTGGTCTAACAGTATTTAGATTGATATCTTCTAATAATTTTAAATTTATATTCTTCACTAATTGTAAATACAAATGGTTTAAAATTTTCAATATTTTTTATCTTAAGCTTTAAAAAAATATGATATTTTTAATGGTATAATAATTTTTTTATAAAAAGTGAAATATATATTATATATAATATTTAATATTAAATTTTTTAAAAAAAATTTCAATATTTATATTTAATATTATATTTTATTTAATTATTTAAAAATATTAATATACCTCCCTAGTTAAAAATAAATAATTTATTTAAAAAATATATATAAATAAGTGATAAATATTATAATATACAATTAATAATTTGTATAATTTTTAATATTATAATTTAAAAAAACTACTTTTACAAGATAAAAATTTAATAAATATTGCTCAAATTAAAAAAAAAAAAATATATTATTTTTAATATTATCAAAAATAAATATAAAGATATAAACCAAATATATGTTAAAATAAAATAGATAATTTTTGAATTTATTAAATAATACAAATATATAAAAAAATATAATATTTAATCATGACTTTTATAAAAAAAAATAAAAGTATTAGTCATAATAATCTATAAAATAAGAATTCTTTAAAGCTGATTAAAAAAAATATTCAGCAAAAATATGAGATATTTAAATTATTATTTCGACAATTATATATAAAAAAAGATATAAAATAATGTAATAACAATAATAAATATAATAAAATAATAAAAATATATTAATAATAAATAATAATAATAATAATAATAATAATAATAATAATAATAATAATAATAATAATAATAAAATGAATATTATAAGAAAAAAAAAAATATATAATTATTTTATTAAAATTATAAAATAATTAATATGAAATTTGAAAATAGTTTGTTATAATAATTAATAATTTAGTATCAAAATAAAAAAATTTTAACTTTATATTTATTATATATAATTTTTGATTTTTAATATGATATAATATTAAAAAAAGTGTTTTTAAAAATAAATAAATATAAATAAATAAAATAAAATATATATATATAATTACATAAATATTATAAATTATATTAAATAAATTTATATAATATATATATATATTAATTAATATATATTTATATCTATATATATATATATATATATATTCAAAAAATTATTATATTATATCTTAATTTTATAATTTATTAATTTAAATATATTTATTTATATTTTTTTAAATTTAATATATTTATTTTTTTATATTTATTATATAATAATCTACATATTCAGATATATTTTTTATAATATAAAAAAATTTTTTTTGATTATTATATAAATATAAAAATATCTTATTAATATTTATATATTATTTTGAATATATCTAATATTTTATTATATTTTTAATAGTAAATATAAATTATTTTTATCGTATTTAGATTTGTTTATTATTAAATTTTATATAAATTTAAATATAACAATTTTTTTGTTTTACATAATATTCAAATTCTTAACATTTGATTTTGAAAATTATTAAATCATGAAATTATTTTTTTTAAGTTCGAACTAAGATCGAATCTTGTATATAATATAAAATTATAAATATTTATTAATATAGAAATATATTATTCAAATTTATATTGTTAAAAAAATAAAAAATATGTTTATATATGTAAATTATATAAATTGAAAATAATAAATTGATTATAAAATAATTTAATCATTTTTTTTTTTCATTACTTTAATCAATTAAATTAGATTTTAACGATGAAAATACAATCTCTTCTTCACCAATAATTCCAATCACGCTTATAAAATCAATAGATATTATTTGTTATGTATTATTTTTATTTTTTTTCTTAGAAGATTTTATCTTTTTTTCAATAAATCCCTCTAAATAATTCTTATAATTATCAAAATAATTTGTGTCAATAACTTAGTTATATACATCATTTAGATCTTAGCTATTAAGTGAAAAATTAAGACTATTTTCATTTTATAATTTGTGTTAAGAATCTATAATTTTTATTTCTTCATCATTTGTTTTTATTTTTTTTTATAAAGTGTCTTCATAAATTTATTTATTTTCATTTTAAGTTTAATTTTGATTTTTATATAACAATTTTTTCAAATTGTCTTGCCAGGCTTATTTAAATTAATCCAATTATACTTAATTTTTAAAATTGCAATTTCCACAATAAAACTCCTCTTCTATTTTTCTCAAAATTTTATTTTATATCTTTTCAAATATAGATTGTACATGAATGTTTTTTAAATTCATTTTTTTAAATTAATATATAAAATATATATTAATTTATTATATAGTTTTAATTAATTTTATATAAATTAATTTTTTTAATATTTTATTAAAAAAAAAAATTATATATATTTATTATAATAATAATATTATAACTTTATATTTAAACATTTAGTAAAATTATATATAATTAAACATATTAATTTAAAAGATTTACATCTATAATATACAATGGATAAATAAAGAATTTCATTTAATATTCTTTATCATACTCTATTATTTTATTTAACTTTAATTGATTCCGTTTTTTTTAATATATTTTATTCTATTTAATATTTATTATTAACAATAAAAAGAGGATTATTAAGATTATTTATGATATTATCATTTATAGAAATTCCATCAAGCTATTATTTGAGTAAATCTTTTAGAGTATAATTTTATTTTTCTAGTATTTCTTTTTATTATTAAATTGCTAATTTATCTAATAAAACTTTATTAAATCTTTTAAAAAAATTATCTAAATACTCCTATTCTTTTAAATCTTCTTAAGATAAAAACTTGTAATATTAAACATCTTCAGGTTTTTCATTAATAGTCGAACTTTCGTAATAAGGGATTACTTTTTCTCTTTCAGTTTCAAACTTTCGACCTAATAAAATTATAAATATTTGAATTTATAAATAAAAATATACTTAATTCCGCTAATATTAGCATTCTTTCGCCTTAGCTAACATATTATTTTAATTAAATAATAACATCTCTCTAATTAGTGATCAATTCTTTAAGCCTATTTATCATATCTTCTCTGAATTAGAACATCTAATTTTTAAGTTATTTATATAATTTATGTACATTATTTATTTCATATTTAAGATTTTAATTTCTATCTGAACATTCCTTAACAAGTTAATTAATTTTTAATTTCAGAAGTTCAATTTCGATTTTTTTATATTTTATTAGTCTTAAATATCTATCAATTTATTTTTATTTTTATTTACTGTCTTAATAATAAAATTAATGTTCTTTTACTTTATTTTAAGTATCATTTTAAAATCTCGAATTTAACTATTCGAGTTAGGTATAATATATTATTTATTTGCTTTCTAAAAATAGCTTTATATTATTAATTTCTTCCATAATTAAGTTTCTTGTTTACTCTTTCATTTATGCATAATCATTTTCTTAATCTGCTTTTGATAATTTTTGTTCTTCTTTTATTACTTCTATAAATTCTTCTAACTCTCTTACGTTAGTTTCATGTGTTTTATCCATGCTATCTTTTTCTACTCTAAATTCTTGTTCTAGAATTTTCAAATCTTTCATAAATTCATTATTTATTCCATTTATTCTTTGTTCTTATATATTATTTAAGTTTTCTAAATGCAATAAATGGTTTTTTAGTGAAATATAAAATTATTCATCAGCTAAATCCAAATTATTATCCAACATTCTTATAAAGCCTTGTTTTTTATCCAATTCACGTTCTTAATATTAAATTAGCAGGCTCATTTATTTACGTGAATCTTCTGTTTTTAATACCCTTAGAGTTTTTCGCCAATATATATGTAGTTTTCTTTTGTTTAAAAATATTAATTTTTATTCTTCCAAAATTTAATTTCTAAGTTTTTCGTGTTATAATTTCTATAATTATAAATTTTATTCATATTCTTCTTAACTTTGTGTAAGTTTTCGCCATTTTATGTTTCTTATTGGAGGAAAGCCACCAGGACGAACTGTTCTACCTTTTAATGTTTTTCCTAATAATCCCATATTTATCTATTTAATTTTATTATAATTGTATAATATTAATTTATTTGATTATTTTTACTTTATTTTATATATTTTTGTGGTATTATTAACATATACTAAATCAATTTTTTTGATTATTTAATGGTAAATATTTAATTATAGCTATTAAAATTATAATATTTGTATTTTTTGGTAAAAAAATAAATTATATATTATAAAAAATATTTATTTTCAAAATACTATTTTTTTATAATGTTTTTTAAGTTAATTATATTTTTTATAAATTGAAAATTTCATATAAAATGAATTCATATTTATTATTATAATATAATTCTTATTTAATTATAAATTAAATTAATTAATATTAAAATTATAAGCTTTACATTATAATATCAAATATTTACTTTATTTATAGTTTATAATTTAAAAACATGATTTTGGATTGAAATAAAAAAACTATATGTAAAAAAAGTAATCATTAAGTTAAAAAAGCTTGATTTTTCTGTGTAGAATTTTCTTTATTTCTTAAGCATTCCTAATATTTTTTCTATAAAAAAGTTAACTCTTTCCTTAATTTATCATTAAAAACTCTTAGAAAATTGCATTCTTTAATCAAATTATTATTTTCAGCATAAATAATCTGGTATTCTTATTAATTATTAAATTTTATTTAATGAAATATTTTTTCTACATTAGTAATTTAATTATGAGTAAATTTAGTTTATTATGCTAATTACAAATTTAATTTATTATCATTAAAAGTATTATTTAAAACAAAATCTAAATCCACATATTATTTTTAATTTCTAAAATTAATTTTATCATTTAAAATTTCATTTAATTTTCTTGACACAACTTAAATCGTATCTTTTCCTTTTAAAATATCTAAAAGCACAAAATGAAACGCTTTAAATTTTTCAAAATAAGAATTAACTTTTTCTTCATTTGAAATTATATTTTTTTCCACAAAAAAAACATCATTATTTATTTTTTTTAACTCGATTTTGAACTTTTCATTTTTTTTACTTTCCTATAATAATTCTTAAAGCATATTTTTAGCCAAATTATGCTTATTCTTTACTTTCTCTTATAAATTTCCTTTTTAAATTTATAGCTTTGTTTCCTTTTGTTTCAACATATATCTAAAATTTTCTAAGTTAATTTATTCATCTTTCGCGTTTTTACAATTTTCATCTTTATAATCAATAACTTATAACCTTTCCAACAACTAATGTTGCAATTTGAGAATATTTTAATCATTTTTTATGTTTTCTACTTTTAGTTATTCATGCTTTTTCTTTAGGTTTTACAATTCTTCACAGTAATTTTTGTCTTTTATTTCCAATTCATCATAAAATTAAGAAAGATTTTAATTTTAATTGCAAAGGGCAATATTTTTTTATTTAATTTTAAATATTTCTAATTTTAATTATTTCATTTTCGATTCTATTTCTTTTTCGAATTCATTTTCTAAGTTTTCAATTTACTATAAATTTATTTCATCTAAATTATTAAAACATTTTTTTATTTTTTATATTTTTTCTTATATTTCGTATGTTTTTTAAAAAAATTCTTCTTTTATTTATTCCATTTCAATTAAATGTAAATTTTCAATTTATTTTAAAGAATTTATATTTTTTTCTTAATTTTCAGTGATTTTTTAATTTAAAAATATGTTCTTCTTTTACTCAAACTCTATCTAAGTTTAAAAATTTTGTTTTTTTTCTTCATTTTCTCTTTCTTTTTTTTCTTTTTCTTTTTTTAATATATTTTTCAATTCTAAATATTTTTTTTATTCATTTATTTCTAAAACTTCCATTTCTTCTTATATTTTTTTTATAATATTTTCTTCTTAAATAACTTTATTTTTTTTAATTTCAATATATTTTTTATCACTTTTTATTCTCTAGTCATCACAAATCTTTTCTATATTTTTTATTTCTTCTTCTTATTTTTCTATAACTTCTCTAAAATTCAACACATTATTTAATTCTTCAAAAAAATAATCATTAATTTAATTTTTATTATTTAAATATTTTCCTTTATCATCCAAACTGAAATCCTTAATACTTAAAATCCATAAACAGCCCCCTTCATCTCCACTTATAAGCATTTTATTATCAGCCGAAATTATTAAAGAACTCACTGCAAATTAATGAACTTATATTTCAATATAATCAGGTTATAACAGTTTTACTTTTCCAGAATTTTTATCAAGTATTTCATATTTCATCATATCTTCATCTAAAGGCCATAAATAATGCCTTATTTAACCCCCTGAAAGTCCTAAAAACATTGACTTTAATTAATTTGAAACTACGCAACATGTAACATAAATATTATCTTCAACTACAAATTCAGCAATCAATTGTTTCCATTTTTATTTATAAATTACAAAGTATTTATAAGTTGAAAATCCAATAAATATATCATTTATGGGTAATTAATTATCACTTGTTTACATATATTCAAAATAAAATGTTGTATAAACAAAAGAGTCTATATGTTCATATGTTCTTTGTGTATTATTTTATGGTTCTAAAATATTCCATTAGAAAATGCAACCATTTAGAGATAAAGATATTATATATTAATCACATTTTGTTATACAAATATGTTTTATTTATGCTGGATGTCCTTCTAAAACCTTATTATTATTATATTTATTATATTTTTGTTCTTTCATTTTTTATTTAAATTTTACTTATTATGGATCATAATTTATAGTATCAAATATTATTACCAAATTATTCTTGTTAGAAACTAGAAAATGACCTCCATTTGCATATTCTAATATTGAACAATTTTCTGCCTAAATTTTTTTTAAAAATTTCAATGATGATTTAAAAATAGCAAATATCTTATTTTTAAAATAATGAATAAAAATATTGATTCAATAATATTTTTTTATTACAATAAAATAATTTGAAAATCCAACAGCCAAAAAAAGTCCACTAGGATGTAAACTTATATTTAAAGGTTCTTCTGAAAAACATTACGTGACAATATTATATTTATCATTATTTTAAATATCAAAATAATTCCAAATTCTAACTGTAAAATCTGCAGAACAAGATGCGAAAATATTTTTACTTATACCTTTTTATTATAATTTATAATTATTTTTTTAATAACAAACCAAATAAAAAAATACAAGTAGTTAATTTATGAATTCTTTTTCTATGAAATCCTAGATTAATAAAAGGTTAGATAGGCGAAAGCTCTGAATCAATTTAATAAGGATTAAATAAATGAAAATTTAGTAAATTATTTCTTTAAGAAATAATTAAAATATTATTATCTTTACAACAACTTTAAATTTATAATATTTTCAAGTTCATAAATCCATTTATTTTTATTTAAAAGTTCATTAAATTTTTTATTGTATTATTTTACTTTTCTTCACATTCAAATATGCTTAAACATCCATAATTATCACTCCCTAAAATAAATCCATTTTTAATACTAGTTAAACAACAAAAGTTTACATTTTCTTTTTAAAAAAGATTTTTCTATTTATCAATATCTAAAATTTCATTAAATTCTTCAGAATTTATTATTTAAAAGTTTAATAAGCTATTGTTCAAATTAACTTTTTATTGTAAAAATTCATTTTAAAAAATAAAAAGTATGTTTCCTTAAGCTAAAACAATAAGTTTGGGTACTAAGAAGTTTCCGGAACTCCATGTATGCATTATAAAATTATTTTCGTTTTAAACTTTTACAGGTAAAAGTAAATTAACACTTTCTTTGAAGCATTTTTTTTGAAAAAAAACTTCCCATTATTTTAAATAGCAATTTGAGGAAATTATTAGTTTTGTAGGTTTTTAAGGATTAATAGAAAGACTTATATTATCCATTTTAATATTCATTTCCGCAAGTATTTTTCCTTTCCTATAACTATATAAATAAATCAAATTTTGACTTTGCAAGCAAACTTAAGAAGCTATATATTAATTTTCTGTATTTATATATATTTCTTTTATTATCCCAATCTAATCAAATTTCCAAAAACTCCATTTATTTTTTATTATTAAAGTTATTATTGCATTTTTTTATTCACCGATATTCTCTCCTATTACTATAATACTTTTATTTATTATGTCTTTACTTTAATTTTCTAATATACCGCTTTAAATACATGATATATGCTTAAAATGACCTTCTTTTTATAAAAAAATATATTCCTTATTTTAAATATTCTTTATAGCAATTAAATTTGATACATTAAATATTATATGCTATTATCCCAAAAACTATAAATGGTTTTTAATAAAATACTAATTAATACTCAAAGGAATATAGAAGTCTAAAATATTATCGTTTTCTTTTAATTTTAAGTATTTTCGAATATATTTTACATGTGTTTCATTCCTTTTCTTTACTTATAAAACAAATTAATTCTTTGATTCTTCATTTTCGAATTCGGATACTTCTTCTGTCACTTTTTGTTGTTTTTGCATTTTTAAATTTTTTATTATTTTTTTTAAAAAAATTATTATTTTAATTAAATTTTTATGTTATTTTAAATTTTATATATTGTAATAAATATACCTAATTTAAAACCTTTTAATCATTCATTAATATAAAAATATAAAATATGAAAGAATAGGCACAAATTTTATAAATTCTTTTTTAAAATTAGATAGATAAATTTCTTATTTTATATTATTGCATAAATACTCCAGAAAAAAAATTAGTATAAAACCAATAATATATAAAAACAAAATAATAAAACTTACATAATAAAAAACTTTAAATAAATGAATTTATATTATAAAATATAACAAATACACATAATAAAAAACTAATTTTGTTATTATTATTATACCAAAATTTAATCATCGTTATTAAAAGACTAAATTATTATATTAATAAAGATTATAAAAAGTTATTATTTAATTTTATAATAAAAAATAGATTATATTTTTTTAAATTTTTAAATTTAATTATAATTAAAATATTAAAAAATAAATATTTTAAAATAATCACATATTTTATTCTTAAATATATTAATTAGTTTTTCTAAGTAAGTTCAATATAGATTCTTTATTATCTGAAGTATTTTTAATTTCTTTTTATATTAAATTTATCTTTTTTGAAATTTTATTTTTAAAAACTAAAATAAAAATATATGAAATTAATTTACTTAAGTCAGTAAAACATATTTTATTTTTTATAAATACTCATTATTTTTCTTATTCATTTCAACTTCTTTTTTTATTTGACAATCTAAATAATTAAAAATATAAATAAATTGAATAATTATATTTGTATATTTAAATATTATAATATATTGTTTTGTAAAATCTATGTAAATAAAAAACATTTTTATTAATATATTTATAAAAACTAAAAAATTAAGTATAATTTGTTTAATATATTAATTAAGTAATTAAGTTGAATTCTTACATTTTCTTGAGTTCCCATTTTAATTTCATCGATTTAAGTTATTTAATTTTATAATTTTTCATAAGCAGTTTATATTCTTAAATTTAAATATTTTATTTTTGATTATTAAATATCATTATTTTTACAATCAATTTTTATTTCATCTTCAATCATTTTAATATTTTCTTATTTATTTTCTATTTTTTATTATTATTCAATTAACTATTAAGTAAGCAAAACTCTAACTTATTTTAAAGTAGAAATATAAGCCGAAGCATCTTCTCCTTCTTCATAATTTATTACTTTATCGCTTTCTTGGCTTTATTATAAAGATTAAGAAATTTCTAGCTTAGTTTGCTATACACAATTAAAAAAATATTTTTCATTACAAAAAGAACGAGAATAATCTATAATTTTAAAACCTAATGGACTATATATTAAATTATAGAATCTTTTGCTTGCCAATGATAAAGAGTAAATGTCTTAATCATTTAAGAATATTAAAATATTAGAAAGAATTAAAGTTTTAGGCAATTTAAATATGGAAGTAATTTCTGTGTTGTTAAAGTTTTTTAATTTTAGTTCTTTTATTCTTTTACTTAAATTTAATAACTTGCTTTATATTTTCGTTTACTCTTCTTTTGATTTATTCATTAATAATATTTATATATTTTTTTATTAAAAATATTATTAAAATTTTCATATTAATATGTAAAAATAAATAAAAATCTAATAAATATTTTTTTAGATTAACAATTATTATTAAATATTCAAATGTATAAAATTTTTATAATATTATATCTCATTTATTAATTTTTTTTTTATTATCATCCAAAAAATAAATAAATTAGTTAATGTCATTTTTTGAGAAAAAAATTTGCTAATCAGGCATAAATAAACGAAATAATATTAAAGTTTTATTTATAAAATAATTAAAAGTTTAAATAGTTTAGATATTAAAATAATCATAATTATAAAATAATAAAAAATTAAAATAATTTTTCTGATCAATAATCATATATAAAACATACATAATAAATAATATATTTAATTTAGTTAAAATAAATATCACACCACAAAAATTCATTTTATTGTTTTATTTTATTATTTTATCAACTTTTTGAAAATGAATATTAAATACTACTAATACAATTATTTTAAAACAATTAAATAAATATTAATTAAAAATATTATAAATTATACAAAATATATATTTGCTAATATATAATATTTATTTTATTAATAGTTGATGTAATAATTATTTATTCTATGATTCATCTGAGTACGATAATTATGACAAAATTGAATATTTTAATGTTAAATTTTATAATATTTTAAAGCTATTTTTAAAAAATTCGTGAAATAAAAATTAATTAACATTATTTGGATAAAATATAAAAAATTGTAAAACCTAAAAATATAAATATTTTAAATAAATTAAATATAATATAATCTATAAATATATTTTTATCAATTTTAATAAAATAAAAAAAATTATCAAACTACATCGTAACCTCTAATCTATAAATATTAGGGTGCATCTTAACCAATAGGAACAAATTTTCTATATTTTTCTTTTGACTAACAGTTATTTGGGAGTCCAAATTATCCATCAATAATGAGCTCATTTAAATTTTTAAGGGAATTTTAATCAAAAACAAAAGAACTATTTTTAGTAATATAAAGTTTTTTTCCTTAAATATTTTTTTAATTTCAGCTAAAGTGACCCCTACATCAGGCTTTAGAACTATTTAGGGAGCTAATCTTAGTTTGATTCCTTCAAAATCGTATTAATGATTTTCACAAGCCTCAACTTAAGCTCCACAAAGTCTAAGAATATTTGCATTCACATCATAAAAGTCTTACTCGAGGACAGAAGCACATTCAGCAGGCATATTTTAAATGAACTTTTATTAAGCAGTTTTAATATCGTTTTTGCAAGTTGAAAAGCAAAAATTTCTAGCAACTTAAGTGAAACCTACTCTATCTCCACTATCAAGTAATTTTGGATAGTCCTACATCATACATTCGAGCCTGGTTGCACTTTTAAATACTGTTTTAGAAGCATCAGCATATTTAGGATTTATAAATTCAGAAATATTTCCTTTGGTTTTTTCAAGAGTATGATGATATTCATTTAAAGAAAAACTAAAGAATTTATGTTTCCAGGAAATAATGAATATCCATCCTAATCTACAGGTTCATTAGGAATTAATCCTCCTAATTGATTATATTCAACATTTATTGTTAATGACTTGTCCTTTCCAACTAATTTACATATTGCTCCTACTGCCTCCCCAGGTTTTCTAGGGACAGTAATTGAATTTACTTCTAAATTTTTACTTTTAGATACTCCCAAAACTGATGGTAAAGACCTAAATACTAATGGATTTGTATCTTGGAAAAATATAACCCATTTTTTTCCTTGCTTTAACCATTTTTCTGTCAATTTATGTTAATGTAATAAAGTATGTACATCTCCATGACCATGTGGTTTTGTTTCTATCAATAAAGAATTAGGTATTTGAGCAAATCTAGCATCATTATCAAGCATTGCAGGTACTTTTTCTTATTTCATTATTGTTAAACGTTCTTTAGGGAAGTTAAAATAATTATTTTTTTCTAATAATTCAATTGTAAGTTTATATGTATCATCAGATGTCATGATTGCAAGTTCAGTTTCATTCCCATAAGCTTTTATAAAATCCATATAGTACTCTAGGAATGTTTATCTGGTAGTTAATTCAATAGGAATTCCTATTTTGATTCCCTAATAACCTAACCGTTCACCTAAACCTCCTGCTACAAGTACAAATCCAGTTGATCTAAGTTCTTCTCTTCCAACACTTTCATATTTTTCAACTTCTTCAAATGAGGAGAAATTTATTTATTGTCCTACTGGGACTTCTGGTTAGAATCCTTCATAAGGATTAACATTTTCACAAGCTTCCTTTAATAGTTTTTTAGCACGTTCAGTATATTCTTTAAGTCCTCCAGGATATGTCTGATTTAGTTTATTTATCTATTTTTGTTAGGTATTAAGTATTTTATTTTTTATTTATTACTTAATCTATAAACTCCTACTATTATTGAGAATTATACTTATTAAAGTCTTTTAAAAGATGAGATTAACCAATAGATTCTATAAATTATTGTACTTCTATAATTGATTTTAAAATCATTTTTTATTTATTTAATAAATTAAATATAAATTTTAATTTACTTTATTTTATTTTTTAATATATTTTATTTATTTAATTATCTTTATTTTGTTATTTTTTATGATTATTTTATTTTATATTATTATTATTTTTATTTTTTAATTAAATTTATTTTATTTTATATAAAATTAATTTATATATATAGATATTTAATAGATATAAAACACTATTTTATTTATAATAATTTTTAATTAAAATATAATATTATTAAATATAGATTTATATTATATATTATTTAATAAAAGATATATTTTCTAATTTTTTTTTTTTACATGCAATTTTTTTTAAATATATTGTACATTTTTTTTATTTTTTATTTTTTATTTTTTAATTTTTTTTGAAATTAAAATTTGATAGTTTTTATTAATTTTTTTTTGATTACTTAATTATAAATATAAATATTTATTAAATTGCAATTTAATTTTTTATAAAATATCATATTTTTATATATATTTAAATAAATAAAGTTTGTTTATTTATTTTTTATAATTAGTTTTAAAAAAATAGTTTTAATATATTAACTATTTAAAATTTATTAAAATATTATATGTTATTGATTATTTAATTATATTAGACTTATTATATTTATGCAAAATTTAAGAATTTTTTATATAATTTTACATATTAAAGATTTTCAAAATTATTTAATAAAAATTCGTAATTTTACATTTTTTGATATAATATTTATTTAAACTTACAAATTTAGATATCAATCAATTAATTTTATTCCATTAAATGATATATTTTTTAAATTACAATAAAAATAACTTAATTTCATTTTTTTATTTAGATAAAATAATGTTAATCTAATTTTTTTTTTCCCAAATAATTATTTAAATAACTCAATAAATATATTATATATTTTATTGTTAATTATAAATATATTTTGGCTATACATTGATTAAATAAATTCAAATATATTGTTCTTAATTTAAAATTATAAACTATATAAATATCTAAAAAAATATGTATTAATAAAAAATAAAATAACACTGTATTATATTAAAATAAAAATTAAGAGATTAAAATATATATAGTAAAATTTATATACATAATTATTTATTTAAAACATATTAAGAAATAAATTTATATTAAAAATAATTACAAAAAATAATAATTATAATAAATATTAATTTTTTTTTTTATATATATAAAATTTAATTTTATATTATATCTATTATTTATTATTAAAGATTTAGATTGTAAAATTTTAATAAAGATTTTTAATATATAATTAATTAAAAATAATTTGAATTTTCTGATTTTATATATATAAAGTATTATTATAATTTAATCTAATTTATTTTTATTGTGCAAATTAATTAAAAATTATTCATAAAAAGCCACTATAAAATTTTTACATAAGTAGATATACCTTTATAAACTTTTTTATTTTAAATTTTAAATTAAAAACATATTTATAATATATAAGTAAAATATCATTTGATATAAGTTTTATAAATTAAAATCCTTTATTGAAAAATTATCGACAAACAAAAAAGTTATTTATTATACTTTTATTTTTATTTTGAATACTTTAAATATATAGTGAAACTTTAAGCATAGAATTCTCTTTTTTTTATAGAAGGATCAAAAATATTAGTATATATTATTCTAATTTTAAACTTATTTTAACAATTTTTTATAATAATATGGATTTAAAAATATGTATTAGTATTCAAATTGATACTAAATTAATGTTTAGTAACTCAAAAAAAATATTATTTAAATAATTTAAGATATTTTTTATTTTAAAAAGTAATCCAAATATATTATCGTTAATTTAAGTTATATATTAGCTTAAAAAATATATAAAAAATCATAATTATTTTAGGAAATAAATCCATAGTAAAATATTATAATGATTAAAATTTATTTGAATATAGTTAAGAAATAACTAAATAAATTTTGATTGTTAATTTTAAATTAATAAAAATATAATTAGACTAACTAACTTTTTTTAAAGAATTAAAAGTGTTCCTAGAACAATATGTGAAGTTAAGGAGTTTTATCATTTGCAATACTCTTAAAAACTTAAGAAGAAATCAGTTATTTATCTGAAAATAAAATAAAAATTATATAAATACATATAAATATTAAAAATTTATAATCAATAGTAAGAAATTAATAAATAATATATATATTTTAAACTTTTAAAAAAATTTTAATTATAATAATAATAAATTCATGCTTATTATTATTTTATATTTTTCTTTCATGAAGCATTTAGAACATTATATTTAATTTTATGGTAAAAATTATTATATTAAAATTTTTTAGATAATAAAAAATAAATAAAATATAATTGAAAATATAGTTAATATAAATAATATTTAAATAGCAATATGTAAAAAAAATATTATTATTAAAAAAATGCTTTTGAATTAAGTACAATAAATTGATAAACCTACTTTTTATAAAAATATATGTTTAAATTATTTTAATTTGACATATAAATAAAATATATATAAATTTTTAATAAAGTTACTATATATTATATATTTTTTTTTATAATTAATAATCTTTTGTATCTTTCCAATTTTTTTTAAAATAATCTTATTTTGGTATTAAATATTCAACAAAATTTTTGTTAGGGAGAGTTTTTCGATTATGTTACTTTAGGTATTTTTTAAAAATAGTTAATTACAGTATTTAAGAACAGAAAATGTGGCAAATGCTAAAATAAATGTGTATTTAGATAATATTATATAAAAAATCTTAAAAATAATTTATCATTATATAATAATCAGAATGATAAGATAGATGAATATATATTAAAAATAATCTTATATAATTGATAAGTTATTTTAAATAAATTTTTGTTTATTTTATTTTTAAAAAAAAACTTAATCAACATAAAAAAAATAATTATTAAATTTCTAACATTATTTTTTTTTATTCTAATAAAAAAAATTTAAAAATTTCATTTATTTATAAAATGTTAGATATCATTTAAGAATAGTTTTAAAATTTTATTTATTATAAAATAAATATAAATATGGATAAAATTAAATTTTATTAACAAATAGAACTAAAATAATATTTATAATATATTATTTTATTATTATTTTTTTAAAAACAAAATAATAAAAAAATTTATTAATAATTCTAATTTATTTTTAAATAAATAATATTTAAAAATATTAGAAAAAATCAAAAAATCTAAAAAAATAAATAA
>NW_004086022.1:0-122534 GCF_000220395.1 Ichthyophthirius multifiliis
TATATATATATATATATATATATATATATATATTTAATAAAAATAATTTAAATGTATTTATTATTCAAAATAGTATATTATTAAGTAAGAAAATTCAATTTATATTTATTTTATTTCCCACAAAGAAAATTTATTAATAAAAAATATAATAAAATTCATTAAATTATTTAAACAAAAATATTATATTTTATTGTATAAAAAATAAAAAGAAATGAAAAAGAAATGACATGTATAAAGAAATAATTCAATTTATATATATAATATTATTTATTTTATTGAAATTATTATATTTTTTATTTTCTTTTATTTTACTTTTGTTTTTTAAATTAATTTATATTATAATTATTATAATTTATATGGAATAGTAAAACGAATCTATACACTTAGCTTAAAATACAAATAAGCTTCAATAAAAAGAATAGATTTAAAAATATTTCGCAGTAATAATTTCGATATAAAATTCTTATTTTATCCACAGTTTATTGTGTATAATATTTAATTTCATCATTATAAAATACAATTATTTTAACTCTTAATATAAAAATAATTATTATAAATATACTTTAATCTTGAATTTAATATTAGTTGTGTGTCTGTCAAAAATATTATAAGACGATTATAAATTAAAATAATAAATAGATATATATAATTATAATGATTAAGAGTTAATGGAATTCGAATTACGAATAATTTAAAAATAAAAAATTTCTAATTCATCAGTAATACAATTTTATAATGTTCTCGAAACAACAACAGAGAGAAGAAATTATTTATAAAAATTGATTATAATATTTATAACTTTAGTCACATATATATATAATGTAATGATAATAGGCTCTAATTCGTTAGAAGATATGGAAATATATATTATAATATTTTTAGGTCTTCCTGCCTATTTATTAATGTTACCAATTTGTATTTAATTATTAACTTTAGTTGTTAGTATTGTTTTTTTATTGATATATGAATTTTGTATTTTAGTTATTATATTATTGAATAATATTAAAAATAAAATTAATACATATATAAAAAATATAAAATTATGTCCTTTTATTTTATAAGATAATTTATAATTATCGAATTAAACTTGTTCTATTTGTTTATTTGAGTTTGCTAATTTATAAGATGAAATATGCACTTTATAATGTAAACATACTTTCCATTATATTTGTATTAAATAATGGTTTATTTAAAAAGATGTGTGCCCTATGTGTAGAAAATAAAATTGATAAAAGACATCTGGATAATATTATATTTATATATATTTATTTTTATAAAATTAATAAAAAAAAAAAGAATATAAAAAAGTACATTATATATGTAAAAATAATTATTAATATATAATTAATATTATATAAAAAAATATTTTAATTATTAAAACATTTATTTTATAATTATAAAAATAATAATAATATGTATTTATTTGTATTTATTTTTCTTTCTTTTTTAAAAATAAAATAAAATATAATCAAAATTATTAAACAAATTTGTTATTTATTTTTTTATTTTGTAAAAATATAAAAAAAAGATTAAATTTATAAATAGATTTTTAAATATGTTTTTATTTATTAAAATTTTTATATTATATTTTTTGATAATTAATTAAATAAAATAAAAGAAAAAAAACCAAATAAAACAAAAATAATTTAATAAACATTAAAATGTAAAATAAGTACGATCTCCTTTTTACAGATGAATAAACACAAAACTTTATATAATTTTTTAAAGAAAATAAGATTATTATTAATTCTAAATTCATAAATGATTTTTTTAATAATTTTGATGATTATATTATACCAAAAAATTAGATTTTGAATGAATCTTAAAATTTTGATTAGAAGTCAATATTGGATTATTTTTTAGAACTTATATTCTATTTTTCAAATAATTCCTATTTTTTTCAAAAAGGAAATATAGTTTAAAATTTAATAAAATTAGCAATAAAGAATTCTGAAAATAATGAAAATATATTAAATAGATTATTAAATTTATTTAACGTATGTATAAAAGAGAAAAAAATAATAACTGGAGATTTTAAATACATATTTAATGAAAACGCAAAAGATTTTTATTAAAATACTCTGAGTTATTAAAAAATATAAATTTCTTTAATTTTATTATAAGTAAAAAAATAAAAAAAAGAATTAATTATAATTTATTTATTTTTAAACAAAAAAAACAAAACAAAAAGTAACTTTTTTACTAAAAACCGAATAATTTATATCATTCATATTTTTATTTTTGTGGATAAAACAGTTATTTATAAATAGAAGATATAAATTGGAAATATGAAAGTGTAACAAAAATATTTAATTTTATTTTTTATTAATTTTTTTTAAAGGGAATTTCACTTTGTACATGGTTCTATATTTCAAGTACAAGTGATGATTATTAGAAAATATTCACTATTCATACATCTAGAAGTAATTATTTTGGAGGTCTTGAAGCTTATATATACGATTAGTAATTATATTATCGTGTTCTGTACTCTAAATATACTCCCCCTACTGAGAAAACAAAAGGGATTTTATTAGGTTAGTTTAATTTAAATTAATGGTATTTTTTAGCTCTTGATCATGAAGGGCCTAAATCTTTTGGAAGAACAAGTACTTTAAAGGTATTTTTTTTTATTTGTATTTTTTTTAAAAAAAATAAATATTATATATTATTTTTATTGGCGAAAATATTAAAGAAAATAATTAGATTTTAATAGATGATAATGAGCCGATTATTTTTAGTTTAGAATTCCCTAAAATAATGGTAAATACAGGTATAGATTAATTTACTATTGGTTAAAATTTTATTGGAGAAATATCATCTTTTTTATTTTTACTAATTAAGTGGGAATTTCTTGTCTTTAATAAATTTACTAAAGCCATAGATATGGATTTATTAATGATAATTATATTAATTTAAGTTTTTAGACTGAATATATATTGATTTCACCTTTATATTGCAGTATAAACTATATAATATAATATAAATAATTATATATTTTTTAGATTAATTGTATTGTTTTAGTATTTAAAATAATTTGAAAATCTCAATATAAAAAAGTGTTTGTGTTATAAATAAAAATCCTTAAAATTTTAGCCTAAAATACATCGGAGGATATTATTAAATTTTACCTTTTCTTTATATTTTAAGTATCTATTTTTTTTTGTTTTTTTTAAACAAAAATAAAATAAAAACAAAAAAGGATTTATAGAAAAAAAAAATTAAAATAAAAATATTCTAAATGAATTTTTAAAAACATTAACAATAATAATAAACTAAAGAGAAAATGAGCAAATTAATATAGAATAAATAAATTATTTTGATTTAATTAGTTTATTAGTAAATGAATTAAATAACCCATATATTGATTAAGAAACAATTTAATGTTTTAAAGAATTAAAAGAAGTTATTGAATATAAAAAACTTCAGAATTAATTTCTAGTCGATTTTTTATGGAATATAAATAAAATTTAAGTCAAATATATACATAATTAATATTTTAATTTTATTAAGTAAATATATAAAGAAGATACTTTATATTTTTCCAAATTATTTGGTGTCGAATAAATTTTAATTTTGGCTTTAAATAAATATGATAGTCAAAAATGCTGTTTAAAACATTCCTAAAAAGAAGGAAATATTTAAAAATTATTAATGTCTATTTTAGATATAGTTTAGTGTATTTTCGAAGCTAATTTAATTAATTTTGAATATGATTTTCTGCTTTTTATGAATACTTTTAATTAGAAAGCTTCTATTTGTTATTATTTATGTTTATTTTAAATAATATAGGTATATATTAATATTTATATATATAAATAAAAAATACATCAATTTATAAAAAAATAAAAGAATCTATTTTTGAAAAAAGATCTTGATAAAAAATGCATAAAAATAATATTCGAAAATAATCTAATTAATAATATTTTAAATTTACTTAAAAATAATTTTAATAATTTAGATTTATATACCAAAACTATTTAATTAATTAATTTTTTCCATCAAAAAGTTAATGTAATATAAAAAAAATAAAAATTAAACAAAAAAACTAAACATAAAAAGATTATTTTAAATGAAGCTGAAATATGTGACTTATTAGTGAACATTTTCAATAGAAATTTTAATGAAAATTCGCCTCTATCTTGGATAAAAATTAATACAAAATAAACTGAAAATAATAATATAATAAAAAATATTGATTATTTTATAGAATTTAACGATTTTGATGAAATATAAATATTGGCGTAAGGGTGTGCTAATAATATAAAAACACAAAATTTTTATAAAACTTTAAATTTTTATTAAAAATAAATATTATAGAATTAAAAATAGATAATAAATGATAAATAAATATATCAAGAAATATATATATAGATAATGAAATGGATTTTATTTAGGGATCCTTATTAAATTTAAGAGTAATAAATAATAATAAAAGATACTGATTGCATAAAATCAATGAGTATTTTAAAAGTTTTAATGGTATATTATTAATAAACAGATAAGGATATATAAGATAATATAATTTAAAATTTGTTATTAATATTGAAATAGAATGTTACAAATTGTATATAGGCATTGAAATTTAATGAATTTTTTAATTGGATATTAGATACTTTATTAAACGAATAGGTTTTTTATAAATAAAAGTAATATTATATATTGACTTATATTTTTTTTTTTAATAAAATAAAATAAAATAAATCAGATTAGCCTATTTAATAAAAACAAAAGTAATATATATGATTCAGCTTTAAAAATCTTCATTTAAATGATGAAAGTTGCTATTTTTAATGAAAAAGAAGGAAATAAATATTTACAATAGTATTTTTTATGGTTCAATAATAAAAAATAATAGTATTTATAAACTCATTTAGAAACTATTTTCTAAAAAACACTTTAGTTTATGTTAAGATAAGTATGGCTAGCCATTTTGGAGTGTATTAAAGAATAATTATATAATTAATTAGAGAATAATATAATATTTTGGAAAAATTTCAATTTTATAATTTTATGGAATTATTAAATTATTGTTAATGAAGGAAATATTTAAGGTAAGGAAAAATAATCAGAAACTGCTTATTTTTCAATATAATAATATAAAAAATTATCAAGAAAGAAGATATAATTCCTAAAAGTTAATTTAGATATATAAATATATATATATATATATATATATATATATATATATATATATTTATTATTCAGAATTAAATTATATGGCTTGATGAAGAAACAACATGTATTTTGTTCGACATAATTAATTTTTTTTATGCATAAAAGATTAATATAAGAGAAGATACAGATTAATTATATAATATTTTATATAATATCTTAAGCTTATAAAATTAAAAATAAATAATATAAGATTTTTAGATAATCTTTATTGAAAATCCTTAATTAATAAAAATTATTAGTTTATAATTAACTTTGTGTATTGATAATTGTATAATAAATTCTTAAAATGATAAATTAGATTTTTTTTTATAAATTTAAGAAAGAATATTCACTTATTTAGTTATTTTATGTGAAAATATCAGAGAATAATATTCTATTTAGACATTTTAAATTTAATAAAATAACTTTTTTTATATATTGAATTTCTTATATATTAAATATTAATAATTATAAACTAATAATAATTAATAATAGTATATAAAAAATAGCTTAAAAAAAATTTTCGAGTTTATTTTTACTTGTATTATAATAATAAATGAAAAATATGGAAATTTTAATAACTTATCAAATTCGACTGTATCAGAGTAATCGGCTTGAATTGCAAACTTAAATTTTAACCTTTTTAAAATTATAGAGACTTTTTTAACGGAATTATAATTATCTATATAAGTAATTTAGGCTCAAAAAGATAATAAATATAGATATTTAGAAGAATAGATTTTTAGTAAAAAATGGATATAATTATTTATTTTGAATAATAAAATTTTAAATTAGATTTATAATGAATATAATTAAAAATAAGTTATTTAATAAAATATAAGCTTTTATTAATAATAATAATTGTAATAATAATAATAAATTTAAATATAATAATAACAAAATTTAGAGAATAATTCATAATTTAAATTAAAAATTAAAGAAAGATTAGATAAAATTAGACTTAGATAAATTTAATAAAATGAAGACAAAATTAGAAAAATAAAAAACATGTGGAAAAAAATATGGAATAGGCTAAGAATATATGATGGATTATGGAAAAGTCCAACTTTTAAAAATTAATAGGATGATTTTTTTGAAAACATACAAGAAAACATTAGTAAAAATGAAATCTTTTATTTAAAAATAAACAAATATGAAACTAAAAATAGAATGAAACCATATCTAAAAGTTAAACTTATTGAACCTTTATATGTATAATAATATCAGGAATAGTTTTTGATATAAAATATAATAAAAAAAGATTAAATAAAAACAAAAAATAATAATAATGAAAATTTATATTAAAGAAATAATAAAAAAAATGTATTTTATGATTTAGGCAAAAAAATATAAGATAATATATCAAAAACAATATAATTAATATGTAAAAAGTTATATAAATAAAATATAAATATAAATATATAAATATATAATATATATTATTATATATATATATATCAATATATATTTATCTATCTATTTATTTATATTCATATAATTTACTATTTTTGTTATTTTAGATCCTTTATAATTAACTCAAAATATTGATATTATTAGAAATTGTTAATGGATTAAAACTTTGACTATACGCGAAGGTTTACTTAGTATAACATAGAATGAATTTATGTATTTATATTATATTATTTATATATTTTATATATATATATTTTTTTAAAGTTTTTAATATGAATGCTAGAATTAAAAAAATAGTCATTTATCAATGATAAAGCATACTATTTAAAATAATCGTAATTACTAAAAATACTGGAAATTCAATTAAATAAAAAATATTAGAGAAAGAAGATTTATTATGAAAAGAACTGCTATAGAGATATTTTTTTTTGATGGATAAAGCGTCTATTTGAATTTTTAAGAAAATTCATATTTGGAATTAGTAGAAGTTTTAAAGAAGAAAAATCTAGTTAATTTGAGGATAAAAAAATATGATTTGAAAAAGCATTAAAAAAAATTTATAACTAATTAAACTTCGATTTTTTCATATTTAATGTTATTAAATGCAGCTTCCTCTAGATCTAGAATAGACTTATCACAGTTTCCGATATTCCCTTGGATAATAAATAACTATGAGCAAGAAGATGGCTTTAAAAAATACAGAGATTTGAGTAAACCAATAGGACTTTTAGGCAGTAAAGATCGTATAAACATTTACATAGAGCGTTTTTAGTCATGTGATACTTTCCAAAATATCCCTCCTTTTCACTACGGATCTCATTATTCTTCCCCAGCAATCATACTATAATACATGCTAAGGATATAGCCATTTACAAACGGGGCAAAGATACTTTAAGGAGGTAAATTTGATATTGCTGACCGAATTTTTTTCAGTATAAAAGATTCTTTCAAATGCGCTATGGAGGAAGTATCTGATATACGTGAATTAATTCCAGAGTTTTTTTATTTTCCAGAAATGCTAATAAATATAAACCAACAAGAGTTTGGTACAACCTAATCTGGGCTTTAAGTAAACCACGTAATAATGCCTATATGGGCTTAAAAAAATCCGTATAAATTCATTGTTTTAAACAGGAAAGGTATAGAATCGTCTTTTCAGTAAATCCATATGTGGATTGATCTTATTTTCGGATATAAATAACAAGGAAAAGAGGCTGTCAAAAATATGAATATTTTCTATTATTTGACTTATGAAAATAATATTAATTAAATTTCATTCCAAGATGAAAAATAAAGACTTTCAGTTGAAACTTAAATTGTTAATTTCGGATAAACACCAATTTAGCTTTTTTAAGATTCACAGCACCCTTAAAGGATTAAATTTTTAACTAATTTTCCGAAAATTACAGATATTAATGCCAATATTAAGGTCTTTAAACCAGTTTCAAATAAAAACTTTCCAAATAATGGTCTTTAAATATTTAATTTTCTGTAGATTAATTAAATTTAAATGGATTCTATTGTCAAAATATGCATTGTTGATAATTAAAAATTTGTTTGTTTACATATGAATGGAGTTTTGGTAGACTATAAATGGTATAATAGTCCTTAGGCGGGTTATAATGTGCCTTTTTAATGCGGGGAGGAAAAAAGAAAAAAAATTACCTTTAAAAATATTGATTTTTCTATTAAATATATGTGTTTTCCTGCTGTTTTTATTTCAAATTCTAAAGTAAAAAATAATATATTTTTTTGTTTTTTTTTAAATTAAAAATATTAAAAGTACATTGTTTTTGGAGGATAATGGAAAGGTTATTTAAGTATAATTAATACCGAAAATAATAAAGAAATATAAACAATTAAAAAACATAGAAGTACTATTAGTTGCATTGCAGTATAAGAAATCGAATAAATAATAATAACAGGTTCTTCTGATGGTTAAGTGATAGTTTGGTAAATAGAGGATTAAAATAAATTGATATTAAAGTAAGAAATTTTTGATTAAGATAAATAAATACATAGTATTTGTATTTCTAGGATTTTGAGAATATTTCTAACAGCAAGCGAAAATGGATCTATAAATATTTATAATTTATATAATTATTGTTTTATAGAACTATAAATCATCCCTAAGGTTCCCCTATATAGAGTTTAAGTGTAAGTATTTCTCCTTTAATTTGTGTAGTCTTTTTTTCTTAATAGGATTAAGTTTTATATTCTTATAGTATTAATGGATAATTATTGGCTAAGTTTAAAGAAAAATATATGTAAGTTACACATTTTAGGATTATTTAAGATTCAGATTTTAGTTAAATTCTTATACTTAGTAATGAAAAGGGAGAAGTTTAAATTAGAGAATTACCATTTTTGGAATTGAGAAAAAATTATGTAGTTTCGAAAAATTCGGTTCTCGTTATTTAAGAAACTCTAGATAGAAGATTCCTTTTGTGTGGATGTTAAGATGGTTAATTTGGTGTTTTAACTGATGTTAAAATAAGTTGATAATATATATATTTTAATAAAGAATTTTTATATTTTATTTTTAAAAATTATTTTATTTTATTTGAATATATATAAATAAAAATAAATATTATATATAAAAAAATATTTATAAAAAATTAAATAATTATGAAATAGAAATATATAAATGTAAATATATATATATATATATATATATATATATATATATATCTAAATTAATATTTTTAATTATTTATTTTTTATAGATATAAATATTTTTAATTTAAATTAATTGTTATATATTTATTTATTAAAAGTAAATTATTTCATTTTTTATTATAGATTTTACTAAAATATCCATTTTGATTTTAAGATAATTAAACGAAATTTCCTTCTTCTATAATTTTACTATTTTCTAATATAAAGATATTATCAAATTTATCAATACTTTCCATTCTATGAGTTATATAAATAAGAGTTTTTCCTATAGCCATATCTAATATATAATCAGTTATTTATTTATGAGTTTCAGGGTTCATATTAGAAGTAGCTTCATCTATGCAAATAATATCAGAATTTCTTAAAGTAATTCTTAAAAAATTAATAATTTATTTTTCTCCATTTGAAAGATTATTTCCACTTTCATCAACTAAAAAATCAAGCTCTTATTTAAATTTAAAATCAAATTTTTATATTTTAATTTATAAATCATCCTCTTTATATTCATCCGCAGGATCTAAATTTTACTTTATAGTCGCATTATAAAGAAACCCGAATTAAGGAATAATTGAAATCTTATTTCTTAATTACTTTAGTGAATATGATAATATATCTTAACCATCAATAAATATGTTTCCTTATTAAAATGGGTATAAATTAAACAATAAATTAATAATTGAAGTTTTTCCTGAACCTGTTCTGCCCAAAAAGGCTATTTTTTATCCTTTTTTTATTCTAAAATTAATATTTTATAATGCATATTATTATTAATGATTATTTTTCTCATTTTCATAAGAAAAAGAAACATCTTTAAAAATAATTTAATATTAATTATATTCCTCCTAAACAACTTTTACTATTATTTCTTTTTAATTTTATTTATAACATTCTATATTTTCTTAATCGTTATTATAATATTATTTAATTCTTTCCATATTGACCATATTTAATTCGAATTGAATTTAATAAAAAATCAAAACATAAAAAGACTAACAGAATAAAATTGAATAGGCTAAACTCATTGAAAAGTTATTATAATTAATCAAACCATTTTAAAACACAAAATAAAGGCAAATAATACATATAGAAAAACAAATTAAATTAGAAATTAATAAAATTCTTATTTAAAGCCAAACTTCTATAGCTTACAAATTTAAAAGGCAATTATTAAAATCTTTAAGATTTACTAAAAAATCCTTTAAAATATTTTCTTGTTGATTAAAAGATCTTATAATTGCTAATCCACCGCAAATTTCATTTATATTAGTTATTAATTTTCCATAATTTACTTAATTAAGTCTTTTTAACTCTTTATTAGTTCGAGTAAATTTAGCATAATAATAGTACATTGAAAATATACATACGAAAGAAATTATTAAAGTATAAGGAAAAATATAACCTATAGCTATTAAATATCCAAAAACCTAAACATAAGAAGTTAAAAGCTCATTAAAATTAATAGAAGCAGATTAATCTATTTAAAATATATCATCAGATACCCTATTCATTATTTTTCCTAACGAAGTTTTATCAAAGAAAGACATTTTGCTAAATATAATGCATTTATTTAAATTATTAAATATATTATAAGAACTAAAATAATTAACAATTACAAAAAGAAAACATTTTAAACAAATAAAGATTATATTAATTAATAAGAAATACATAAACGCTTATTAAAATGTTATTTATTAGTTAATTTATTTATAAAAATCTGATTCAGGTTATATGTAATCTTTTAACCAAAAATCAATAAAAACTTAACTTGTTTGACATAATATATGAGAAATTAAAAAGCAAATAAAAAATATTATATTCATAGACTAAAAATAAGAAAAATAAACTTAAATATTAAAACTTCCTTATTCTCTTTATTCATCTAAAAATTATTAATTTAATTCTTTTTGTTATTAATTAGAGCCTAAACTTAATTAAGAATTAAATTCTGATTATAAATACGAACCTTCTTAATTTAATTATAAACTAAAGTCTAATTATTTTTAAGGACTAAATTATTTTTGTTATTATTATTAAATTTATCTTTATATATATTATTCTATTATTTATTAATTTAATATTATTTATCCTTATTCAATTAGAATTATTTGACTAAATGTTTTTTAATAATTAAACATATGATAATTTTAAGAACAAAATAACACTGTTTTTTCTTTTTCATTAATTAGTAAATCTATAATTGCATTTTGGAATATTTTTTATTAAACATGGCTATCTAAACTGCTAAAAATATCATCAAATAAATAAATATCTTTCCTCGAATAAAGTGCTCTACATATACAAATCCTTTATATTTATCCTCCACTTAAATTAATACCATTTTATATTATTATTTTTTAATCTTTTTATGATAAAGAATTCAAATCTTCTTATAAATCGCAAGCATTTATACATTTTTAATACCAAACTTCATCATATTCTTCGCCAAATAAAATATTCTCTCTTATACTTTTTGCTTATAACCAATGGTTTTAAGATACATAGCATATACTCCCTTTTTTAAAAAATTAACTTTCTTATTCATTTTCCATTTCCCCTAAAAGAGTATTAAAGAATGCCGATTTGCCACTTCCGATAGATCCTATGATTATATTTAGGCTTTTTTAATAAATTATTAATTAATCAATTTTTAATTTAAATTTGTTTTCTTTTTCTTATAATAAATATATTTCTTCAGGATTTTATTCTTTGTTTTATATGTTTTTATTTTAATTAGGCCATATAGATGTAACATTTATTAATTTTATACAAATTTAATTTTAAGTTTAAAAATTATAATCTTCTTTTTATATAATTTCCTTTTAATTTAAATATTTAACAAATCTTTTGTAATAAACTTTAAAAAATAAACATAACAAAAAGCTTCTGGTAAAACTGTCAAAGGTAAAGATAATAAACCAAAAATAGCAATAATAGTAAAAACATTTATATCATTAATAGAACTATTTTATTAATCATATTGTGTTAATATTATATATAAAATGCTATATGTTAGTGCTTAGAAAAGTATAACCATAAAAGATTCAAATAGTTTTGCTTAAAAAATAAATTTTAATTCTTTTGTTCTTATTTTTTCTATTTTTTATTTAAATATTTATTCCCAGTTAAAAAACTTAATTTATTTAATGTATTAAATTACGTCTTTTATTAAACAAACTCTCTAATCTTTAACTTTGCATTGTTTTTAGTATATTTAAGTAACGAATTGCATTAATAATTAATTAATTAAAATAACAGTAATTAAAATTATTATTGGTAATATTAATATGTTTCTTATTTTTTTATATAATATGTAAACTATTAGATATATTTAAATTATACATCTAGCTAATATAATTATTCCCCAATAGAAATATTTACTTTTTTCAATATCTGAAGTAATTAAATTATTTATATTAATAATTTCACTATTTTAATTGTGACTTTAATTAATTTATGATTTCAAAGATTTTTTTAATAATAAATATTACATTGTTATTTAATATAAGGTTTCCCATTATTTCGAGTACCAATAGAAACAGGCTAATAATATTTTTGAGAGAAAATAAGTAATGAGTAAAATAATCATAAGGTATAAAACATATATTTTATCTATTTTTTCTTAATTCAAAGCATCTGTAATAAAATCTAAAACATATACTTATAAACAATTAAATAAACCTTGCATAGAATTACTTATTAATCCTTAGAAAAATAGTTTTTTTGATATATGGAATAATAAACCCAATAAATTTAATTCTTTTTAATTATTTAAATAGTTTTCGATTTTTATAATTATTTCATTTATTTAACCTAATTTAAACTCAAACTTATATAAATCTTTATTTTATATGAACTAGTCCTTTTCTAAATTATTTATAATGTCTATTAGTTATTATCTATTGGTGAATAATATATTGTCATCATTTAAGTTTTATATTAAGTTCGATGATTAACTAACATTAGTATTTTTTTATTTAATGTCGTCAGATATTAGCATTTGTTATATAAAAAAAAAAATATTTCTATTAATTTGAAATTTAACACTTTTTATTTTTTTGTCTTATTTTTATATAAATTTATACATTACTCTCTATTATATCGGATATCTTATATTTTAAATAAGTTTTTTTTTAATTATAATTTTATTTTATTCGAAATTATTATTTATATTATTTTATTATTATTATTTATTTTATTATTATTATTTATTTTATTTTAATTATTTTATATCAATGAAATCTATATAGGTTATTTAGACATATTTAATCATCCTTTTTTTAATAAATAATTTATGTTTATTATACCTTTTCAATTTTTTTTTTACTTAGAGATTAAATTAGTTAATTATCATTTTAGTTATTAATCTTTATTTTAAAAATAGAAAAAAAAAATTAATATACGCAATAAATTTCAATTAAAAAAAAAAAACAAAAAACAACTAAAAATTATAAAAAAATTATGAATATATATATACAATATTAATTTTTTAAATTATAAAACACCTATTTTTTTTATTTATATAATTACAAAATGAATTCGAATGTATAAAAGATTATTAATAAATCTTTTCTCTTTTTAAATATTAAAATTTTATAAAAATAATTATAATTATTTATGAATAATTAATTTTTTTCATTAACTAAATAAATTTGTTTTTTCATGAAATAAAAATAAATATCAATTGTCTTATATTAATTCAAAGAATCGGATATAAAAACTGTTTTAATAATAATATCCTTTATGTAATTTATAGAAATAAAATATACACAATATATTCAAATTTGGAGCCAATTTATCTTTTACGCAATAAGATAGTAAAACATAAAACATGTCGGTTATTATTTAATTTATTTATAAAAATTGATTAAGATCATATACAATCAGAAAATTAATAAAAATTTAACATTAAATAATATTCAAGAAAATAAAAATAATATAATCATAAATTAAAAAGGAAATAAAACCTATAAATTAAAATGTTTGTATTTAATTTAATAAACTAAAAATTATATATATAATTCTTTTTAATATTAATAAAAGCCAAAAATTATTTAAAAATCCAATCTGATTATTAAATTTATCTTTATATATAGAAAAAAATAAAAGAAAATATATAATCAAATAATATATTATTTATAAATTTAGATTTATATATCTTTTTTCAATAATAATTATTTTTATTAATATTAGAAATTAACAATATGCAAAATATAACAGTTTTTTCTTTTTCTTTAATAAGTAAATTTAAAATATCTTTTTAGATTATTATTTCTTAATTAATTAAAATCTTCAAATAAATAACACACGCATATATATATTTTTAATATAAAAATTCATCATATTCTTTACCAAATATAAAATTCTATTTTATTTTACACTTTTTTCATTTAACAAATCGTTTTAATGTATATATTACATATTCCATATTTTTAAAAAACTACTTTCTTGTTCATTTTAAAAAAATCATAAAAAAATAATAAATAATATTATTTCGCCACTTCTAATAAATACTATGATTAATTATATTTAGGTTTTTATCTTAAATTATTAATACTTCAATTTGAGTTTAAATAATTATTTTTATTCTTCTTATAATAAATAAATTTAATTTCTTCAAGCCTTTTTTTATTCTTTATTTATATATTTTTGTTTTGATTAGGACATATATATGTAATATTTATTAATTTTATATAAATTATATTTAAAAATTATAATTTTTTTCTAATGTCTTTTTCGTTTGATTTAAATATTAAATAGATTTATTGTATTAAACTTTGAAAAAATAAATGTGATAAAAATATTATGTAAAATCAATAAAGGTTGTATTTAAAAACAAAAAATAATAATAATAAAAAAATACTATCCTAAATAAAATTATATCATTAATCATAATAGTTAAAAATAATTATTTTATTAAAATGTTTTAAAGAAGAGAAAAATTAATCACGGAATATTTAAAATATATCTGATTAAAAAATAAATTTTAATTCTTTTATTTCAATTTTTTCTATTTTTTATTTAAATATTTATAACCTAATTAAAAAACTTAATTTATTTAATGTTTTAAATTATGTCTTTTATTAAAAAAAATCTGTAGTTTTTAACATAACATTGTTTTTAGTATATTTAAGTTAAGAATTAAATTAATAATTAATTAGTTAAAATAACAGAAATTAAAATTATTATTGGTATATATTTCTTATTTTTTAATATAATATATAAACTATTAGATATATTTAAATTATGTATCTAGTTAATCTAACTAATATGCTATCAATAATTTCATTGTTTTAATTTCTTTATATTGTAACAATATTCACTTATAAATAATAAATATTACATATAAAATTTATATTACTTTTATATCTATATTAACATTTAAGTAATGTTTTAGATAGAAAATAAATAATGAACAAAAAATTATAGGGTATTAAACATATATTTTATTTATTATTTCTTAATTCAAAAAACCATAAACCTAAAGAGTAGTTTATTAAAAAATAAAATATAGTTAAAAATTTAAATTTATAAATATATATATATATTTAAATATTTATAATAAAAAAAAAATGAAAAATAATACTCTATTAACAGTTGGAGTTAAAATAATAGATGGTTTATTTATAGGAGATGAATTTGCAGCAAAAGTATTATTTTAAAAAATATATATAAATAAATTAAAGATATTGTTTAACAATTAATATTTTTTAAAGAAAAAATTAAATTATATATTTTTTTTATTTTTTTAAGGATTTATAATTTTTAATTTCTAACAAAGTTACATCAGTAATAAATTGTGTATCGTAATAAATACCTAATCATTGGTAAACAATAGGAATAACATATTTATGCTATAGATGGCAAGAAAACGAAAAATAAGTATAAATAAAAAAAAATATTAACTTAATTTAATTAATATAAAGTAAATATTTGATTAAAAGAATAATAATATTAACAATATATATAAATTTATTGAAACTAGTTTACTTAAATCTGAAAGCGTATTAGTACATTCAGTTAGAGGTTAAAATAGATCAGTATGTATAATAATAGGTTATTTAATGAAAAAGTAATTAATATAAATCTATATAAAGCATTTATGTATATAAAAATAGATTTAAATGGAGTTTAAATAAATGTATTGAATTTTTGCATTAGAAAAATTTAACATTAAATATTAGTTCTTAATTATATTATTAGTTAAATAACTTAGAAAACTCTTTGTAAAATAATGGAGAAATTACTTATTTTTGGGATAAATAAAAAAATATTAATGAAGATGAATTATTATAAACAAATACATTTTTAAATGGAAAAATAGAATAAAATATAGATAAAGATATTTTTCCAGAAAAAAAATATAAAAAAAATAAAAAACAGTTAAATGGAATGATCAAAATGGAAAAGATTTAATTGACTAATATATTCCTCCTTTTAATAAATGTGATTTTTTTTAAGAACAAAATTAAACTAAAAAAAACTAATATTAATCAATAATGAAGGTAAATTAAATTTTATATTTTATTCATATTAAATATTAAATAAAAAAAGGGATCAAATCAAATATTTTATAAAGTTTAACAAGAAAATTCTAGGACAATATTTAAAACAAAAATATTAGATAAAAAGAGATTTAATATTTAACAAATAAATTAAGAGTCATAAAATTAATTAATAAAAAGTTCATCATTAAAAGGAAATAATTTTTAAAGTTTTATTTATTTTCATAATAAGATATATATATATATATATATATATATATATATATATTATTTATATATGAATAATAATTAAAAAGGTTCTTTAAATTTAATAGTAAATAAATAATTCTAAAATATGATAACTAAATTTAGATAAAACAAAGATAATGAGCAAACTAATAAAATAAATTAACAATTCAACAATAAACATATCAGAGCCAAAAGTTTTATAAATTTAAATATTATACTATAAATTTTTTTATTGTATTAAATATATCAAAAAGTAAAATAACTTTTTAAAACTAGAAAAAATATAAGAAATACATTAATTACTATAGGAATAATCAGAAAATATTTTTGAAATGAAAAATAATAAATTTATTGATATTTAAAATTTAAATAATTTTTTATAAAATGATATAAGTGTTAAAAAACATATAGTAGACGATTATAAAATTATTAAAAAAAATATTATTAGTTATGAATTTAAATAAAATAGAAATAGTATTAAGAAAATAAATTAAAAAATTAATAATAATAATATTTAAAGATGTTTTTCTGCGTAAAACAAGGAAAAGTAAAAATTTTAATTATGATATTTTAACTAATTAATAAAATATACCTTTTTATTTTTATAAAATGAACAATAAATATATATTTTTTATATATTTATTATATAAATATTTAATAAAAAAAAAATATTCTATTCCTTTTAATATATATGTTTTCTTTATTAAATTTATAAATCTTTATTCTATTCTAAGTTTTTTTTTAAAATTATATATTTATTTGTTTATTATTTTTTGCAACAATATAATTTATGAGTTACTTTTTATTTTATAAAATATATTATTATCTTTATTGTTTTATTATTTAATAATTTTATTATATTTATGTTGTAAAATTTATACCAGTATAATTATTAGTATCTAAATTTATATTTTAAAGTAAAATTATTTTAAAACTATTTTCTTTTTACAATTATTTAAACTGCTTTTTAATATACTTACTTATTATTATTTCATTTTTTTAAAAGAATTATTATTTTGTATTTTAGATTTATATTTTATAAGATTTCCCATAAAACCTATATTAAGTTTAATTATCGCTTTATTTATTAATTTTTATAAAGAAATTTTTTAAAATAATTAAAAGCTTTAAAAAAATTAATCCTTTTAGTAATTAAAGGATAGGCTTTTAAATTTAATTTGATTTAATATATATTTCAAATATTAATTTTATTTATTTATTTCTTAACTTTTTTAAAAAATTAACATATTTATTTCTATTTTTTAATTTATTCTATTTTTATTTAATTTATTCAATTATTTTTTCAAAATACATTTTCTTTTAAAAGATAAACTTTTTCATTTCATTTTTTAATTTTTTACTTTTATTTTTTATTATATATATAAATTTTGTATTTTTACTAAACTGATTCACAAATCAAAAACATTAATCTCTTATAAACTAAATTTAAGAAGTGAACAAAAATATTTGCTTTATTTAAAATATTAAAAAACTTAAATTTTAAGCAATCAATATTATTTTAAATATAAACTTAAATAATAATTATAATATGTAGTAAAATTATTCTATTTTTTAATTGCTCCTTTTTTTTTTTTTTTTTTTTTCATTATTTAAATTCATATTATTATAAATAAATATTTTATCAAAAAAATTTTTATTTTACTTGCTTTAAATATTATTTATTTTTAAATATTTTAATTCATAATATTATTCAAATATATTTTTTTGGATATTGTTTTTTGTTTTGTTTAATCTATATTTATAAAATACAAAGTAACTTTTTACATGTTAACTAATTTAGTTTTTTATCAAATAAATTTCTATGTGTTAATTCTTTTATTATATATGCATCATGAATAAGTAATTTATTTTATTTGCTATATTTTTATTTGATCTAGCCTTTTTTATCTAATATATTACTTATATTTCTTTAAGGTTTATTATAATCAGATATATACTTTTTATTAATTAAATATATTTGATATTTTTATAATATCTTTTATTTTTTATGATTTATTAAAATAAAAATGAATATTATCTTAATTAAAAATACAATAAATTATATACTAGTAAATATGTTATATAAATATAAATATTAAAATAAATATATATTTTTTTAAGTATAAATATAATTATATTTAATTCATATTTAAAATAAATAAAAATATGAAATTAATATATAAAATTTTATAATTTTTTAATTTTACATTTTAATATATTTTTATATTTATTAATAATTTTTTTATTTTATAATTATTAATTAATTTATAATTTTATTATGCTTTATTAATTAAATAATTTAATATAAAATAATAAAAACAATTATGAATACCAAATTATGTTAAATATATGTTAGAGAGAAATTTGAATTATAATAAAATAGAAAATTTCAAAGATTTTCAAATACATAATTTAATTGTATAGATAATATGAAAGAATTAATAACGTTAAATACTTAAAATTTCGATTTAAAAAAATATTTAATATAAAATGTAAAATCAAAAATTAAATAAAATGAAGCAAATAATATAGAATTTTATGATATATAAAACGGATAATAAAACAATAGATGTTCTAATAGTTTATAAAAAAAATCTATCTGTTAATAAAACTAAAAATCAAGAAGATGTTTATCAGATATTTAATAAATAAGTGGCATAAATAAAATATTCAAAAAGCCAGATTATAATAAATATGAATAAAAAGTATTAAAATAATTGAAATAAGAAGGACATTAAAAGCTATTAATGAGTGAAATGTATTTTTTTTATTATTTTTAATTTTTTATATTTCAATAGTTATTATTATTATATAAAATAAAAAATAGATATTCTTTATTAGATGAAGATATTATTTTGGAAAAATAAAATAATTAGAAATTGCCTAAATTAAAAAATAAAAATTAAAGTTTATAAGAAAATAAGGATATAAAGGAACTTTAAGATTTAGATGTTTGGCAGAAAAAATAACTAAGATAATAAAGAGTGACATCACATGCTTAATTAATTAATACAACCGATAATTAAAATAATGTAATTGAAAAAAATATATCTAATTCATTAACAAATAATGTATAAATTTTATATATATAAAAGAATAGATTTATTTATATATCATATAAATTATTTGTATAATATTTTTTTTTATTTAATTATATTTATAATATATATATATTTATTTTTTCTATTTTATTACTTATATTTATAATATTATAAAATATATTTATATATATATAGAATGTATAAATTAATATAAGCTAAAATATTTAAGATATTTAAGACATATATGATATTTAAGATATGGTTTTAAAAACAAGAACTAGTGTAATTAATATTGCTTAAGAAAAATTTGGTGATATTAAAATAAATAATTTAGAATCAGATTTGATAGATTATAATATAAATAATCATAATTAATAATAATAATAATAATAAATAAAAATTAAATAAAATACATATGAGAATTCACCAGTTAGTATATCTAATCTTCTTAGAAAATAAACAGTATAAATAAAAATTAATAATATATATAATTTTTTTTTATATATATAGATTACAGAATTAGATTAAATTTTACTTAAAAAATAATAATCAGATAATGATAATAAATAATAAAATCAAAGTTTTAGGCAATTATATTAATAAGCTATAAAATAAACTCAAATAAACAAATGCAAAGATTACATATAAAGAGATATAAATGTATAACTAAGAAGTTATATTAATTAAATACCTAATACTTAAACTATTTAAACTATATAAGAAAACAAAAACAATATTATTTAAGTAGATTTAACTGGATAAGGAATAAAAAAGATTCTATAAACTTTTTATTAAATTGATTCTGGTTTCGATACTAATTATAATGCAATTTAAAGGGCTAAAAATTACGAAAAAATATCTAATATAATAGAAATTTAATTGATTGAAAAAATAAAATAAATGAATGTTTTAATAAATAATAAAAGTAACACTTTAAGAATAATAAGAATAGAGACTTAGTTTATTTGCCGAAGAATTAATAAAATAAAATTATTAAATATCGATTTGGAAAATCACATTATTAAATTAAAAAACTCAAAAATATAAAAAATTTCAAAAATAGGTTCTTCACAACATATTATTTAAAATTTTTCCAAAAATTAATTTTAAGATAAGAGTAATTAATTGCTTAGTCAGACTAGTAGTAGATAGATTTTGATTGAAAATGTTATGGCAAATACAAATAAAATTGAATAATTATAAAATGAACTTTATATTTTAAAATAATAATTAAAATAATATTAAATAAAAAAATTTCATAATGAAGTAATTTTTTTTTTTTTTTTTTTTTATAATAAAATTAGGAAATTATAATTATTATTGAAAAAGAAATTAAAAGAAATAAGAAATATTATAAATAAATGCTTTAAGCTAAAAAAGAGTTCTATTTTCAAATTTTAAAATATGGTAAAGATTGCAGAAAAGAAGGATTATCTTGGATAATAAGAAATTTATGGAATAATGGAGATGTAATTAATGATTGTCATTTACCTGATTTTTTAGATGATAAATCAAAGGAATTTATTTTTTAAAAAGCAAATTTAATAAAAGAAATATTAGAAATAGAAACTTTATAAAGTACATCATTAAATATATTTAAATTAAATTCAAATACATAATAATATGAAAACGATTAGAATTTAGAATAAAAATTTTTAAAAGAAAATACTCAAATTTAGAATTTAAATAAATCATTATAAAATGATTGTATATATTTTTTATTTATTATTTTCTAATTAAATATAAAAATAGTAAATATTATAAAAATACAGAAAATAAATGGAAAAGCAATCAATAAAAAATTTTAAGCAAATATTGCTTTAATTAAAAATAATTAAAATTTTGAACAAAAGAAAAATATTTTAGAAAAAATGAGAATTTGTACTGAATAAGACCAAGTATAAAGAAAAAATTTGGGATAAACTTTTGATTAACTATATTCTTGTAAATTAACTTCAAATGATATTATTTATAAATAAGTATTTTTTTAATTTATATATATATTATTATTATATCTATATATACATTTTCTATAATTAAAAAGACTTAAAATAAAATTAAATAATTATTAAGAAATTAAAAAACTTCTACGATTGAATTATAAAATTAAAATAATAATTTTTAATAGGTTTATATATTAACATTTATTTTTTTAATATTTTTAAATTTTAATTAGACTTAATAAATCGACGATACGTAAAATAATATCTAGCAAAATTTTAAAAGCTAAATCTTAATTTATGATGGGGAATAGCCATTAAATTAATTTAATAAGAAAGAAGAATTTTTTATTTTTTTTTAAGATTTATAAAAATAATTAGAAGAAAAAAAGAAAAAATTAAAATTTAAACAAAATGAATTATTTTAAAGACTTTTAAAAGAATATGAATAAAATAATTATTAAAAAAAATCTGGTGTTTCTTTGTCTGTACTATTTTCAGCTTTATTAGGACCTTTTTTAACAGATTAAGAAATAATAAAATATGCTCTTTAAAAAGAGTAAATTTGATTTAAGAAAAAATAAACTTTTAATTAATTATATAAATAAATTAAAATCTAAAAAGCTTTAAATTTATATTTATACAAATAATAATAATATCATTCAAAAAAAATCAAATATAAAGTACATTAAATACCACTTTTATTTTTTATTTTTTAAAAATAACTAAAATATATAATTAACTTACAATTATAAAATATTAACTATAAATACTGAATTTTAATTATTAAAACATTATTAATTTTCTTATTCTAACTAGGATAAAGACTTTTTATTTAATTAAAATTTCTAAAATTATTTATGTATTTAAGTAAAAAAATTCAATTATTATAATCCAGTAAATAATATTTACTAAATTATTTTAAATAGATAACTGTAATTTTTTAATCAGTTTAACTTTAAAATATTATAAAATCTAATTTTTTACAATCTAAACTTTTAATTTAATACTATTTGTTTAATCTAATACTACTATTATTTCCTTTTTAAAAGTATAATATGATATGCTGTTTCCTTAAGAATTTATAATATTATAAAACGAATCATTAGTTTTATTATAATAATCTTTTTTGCAATTAATTTTTCATTAAAAATTCTTATTTGAATTTGTATTAGGATTAAATTTTAAATATCTTTTATATAAAGGATTGATTAATTTATTATTATTACTATTAATTTCAAATTTCTGATTATTCCATTATTTTTTTTTACTTTTTTTATTACTAATCAATATATATATTAAGAATTAATAATAGTGTATGTTTATTAAAATTTGATTTCTTTTAATTTTCCTGAATTCTTTATAACTAAAAATGGAATATCTTGGAAAAATTCAAATTTTATCAACTTCGTTTTCTTTATTTTAATCTAATTAAAAAATTAAAGTATGAGTAGAAAAATACCTTTATATTTTTGTTAACTAATATGTTTTTTACATATTAGTTGAAGCATATTTTTAAAAAAAAACTTTTTAAAAATTAAACATTAAGTAAATAATTTGTTTCAATACTAATTTTTTAGCATTATTAGTATTAATATAATTATATTTGAAAAATAGTATAATATAGATTATAAATATCCTCATATTTTTAACTAGGTAAAGTATTATTTTACTAAGAAGCTTTGCTTTTATTTGTTTGAGTATAGATTTTAGACTGTTAATTTTGTTTCAAGTTTAATTTGTTTTCATTAATATTATCTTTAATTTGAAAATTAAATCTATTAAATTCTTATTATTTTTCAAATATTAATATTATAAAGTTCTTTTATTTTCTCAAATTTTTTATAATATTTTTATATATTTCTCTTTTATTAAATATATTTATTAGTATAAAATAATAATTAATTTGACTTTAATTAGATTTATATAATAAATAATATTAAAAAAATTATTTTTGAATAAATTCTCCCCCCCTATAATTTAATAAGGGTAAATAAACACATAATTTAATATAATTATCATATTTATAACTTAATTTTTAAATTTTATAGTCGTTTATTATTTATAATTATATTTTGGATTGTATTTGTTACTTTTTATAGATATTACTAAATCTTTTTGCATATATATTTGTAGATAGATTTAAAAAATTTATTTAAAAAAAAATCATATATGAATTTCTAAAATATGAAATAATTTATTTCCTTTATTTATATTACTGTATATTATTTATTTCTAAATATATAAATATTTATTTATTTTAAATTTTTTTTATTATTTGAATTATTACTTTTTTCTCATTATTTAAACATAAATAATTTACTAAAATATTAATACTATTCCAAAAGCATATATTTGTGACATTATCCTTGAATAATTACTTAATTCTTTTATATAATTTTTAAAAAAATGGTTATATTTTGTCATTTAATATATTTAATAATTTTCCTATTATTTTAAGTTTTTTAAATTATTTTTAGCATTTTTTAATACGATTATTGTATATATTTATATATATATATTTTTTAAATAAACAAAAAACAAAAAAAATTATAAAAATATTTAAGATTTATATAAAAAAATTTGTTAATAATAAAAATATATATATAAAAAAAAAATGTAAAAAAATATAAGTTTAGATTTAACATAAATAGAATTCCATTCATTTAATTAAATAAATGATAATAACCCTGACAATTTTTTTGATTATTCATAAATTTTAAACTAATTAGATTTTTAAAGAGCCCTTTCATTATAATTATATTCCAAAAGCAATCAATAAATATCATAAACAATCATATAAATTGAAAAAGAGTAAAAAAATAAAATAAAAAAATTAACGAAAAAAATTTATATAATAAAGATAATAAAATTTAAAAACAAATTCAAAAAACTAAGTTAATAGATATTTATCTTACAACAATAAAAATTAGAATAATTAACATAAATTAAAAACACATATATTATAGAATTATCTTCCATAAAATGAAATAATAAAGAATTTAATAATAACATAAAAATAATTTTAACAATAAATAGAAAATAACTAAACATAAATAAGAAGTATTGATAGTAAAATTTCTAAAATTAAGCAAACTCCACTACCAAAAAATAATAATTTTATATAAAATTCCCACACACCCAAATAGAAAAACGTTCAACCTTTAAAAACTTTTAAATTTTCTAAATTAAATAATAATCTTTAATAAAAACTAATTTCATCTAAAAATCTACTTGACAATAATAACCTTTTAAATAATAATACATAATAATTTAATAAACAAGATATTCAAAATATCATTATTTAAAATAATATTAAATAAATTTTAAATAAAAATAAAGTTATGTTGAGTTTATAAAAAAACAACTTTTATTAATAACAAATTTTTAATAAAGAATTAATAAAAAAAAAAACCTTAAATTTTAATAAGCAATTACTTAAGAAATAAGAAAATTAAATTAATATTAATACATAATATATATGAAAAAAGTATAAATAATAAAAAACATATCAAAGAATATTAAAAAAACCCAATTTTTTGTTAAAAAATATAAGAGTATAATACAAATATTGCCAAAATATAATTAACACAAAAATTAAATAAAAAATTATGAATATATGACAATATCTTCATATTTATTTAAAAAAAATAACATTAAAAAAGTCTGAAAAAAATTATAATATGACACTTTCCCATAATTTTTAATTAATTTAACTTATGATTTTATTTTAAATAAAAAAATATAGTTAATTGAAAAATATATAAGTTTATCATTTTCTTTATTAATTTAATATTTTTATAATCAGTAAATATATAACAAAATCTTTTTTTATTTTATTTGATAAATATTTCGATTTTAATATAATAATTTATTTAATTATTTAAAAAATAATTTAGTTAAATATATATAAAATATTTAAAGTTTATTTAAAAAAAGATATAGTAAAATATTTTATAGTTTTTAAAATAATAATATAAAAAATAAATTATAAATAATTCAAATAAAGTAAAGAGATCTCAAAGATTCATATTTAGAATGAGCTTATATCAGTGTATTTTATCCTTATCTTGGATTATATCTATCACCTACAAAATTAGAAAGGACATGAGCATATCTAATAGGTGAAGGTTCTTTAATAGCTCCTGAAAAATTATAATATAAGAAAGTCATTTTGAAAGTTAAAATTTAAAGATTTCTTTTAAAATCTAAATAAACCTAAATATTATTATCTTTATCAATATCACTAATAAAATTGTTATACAAAATATGATAATGTGTTGGCGTTGCAGTACCTTATTATTTTTTAAGTATAAATATTAAAATATTATATATTTTTAAAAAAAAAACACCTTAAGCAGCTTTTTAACTAACTATAAAGTAATCATCTTTTCCTCTTGTTACAACATCTTCAATTAAAGATCCTTATGGAGTATTTTAAGCAGATTAAATTCCAGATTCATTAACTTCATAAAATTTAGCTGTAGATCTCTATTTATAAATTATTATATAAAATAAAAAAATAAAATATTAAGAATATATATAAACAAATTTATAAATAAATATATATATAAATAAATAAATATATATTTATATATATATATATATATTATTTATATATTAAATTATTTTATATATCTTTTTTTTATTTATTTACTTTATTTACTATTATCATACAATATTTGATATCTTAATTTTTAGTCAAATTTTTACAAGCTTACTATATTTAAGCCATTTCAGTTTCAATTATAGTTTTAAATTATCCTTCTCCAACACCATCCCTAAAAATAATAATCTTTTTTTTAAATAAATAAAAAAAAATAACAAAAGAGTAAAAACCTAAAAAGGATATACACCATTATCTTTCTTAAATTCTTAAAGACCAATACTAAATACACCGTTTAAATATTATGTTATTTCTTAACCAGAAGGCAAATTATGTGAATTCGAATAATATTTTGAAAAGTCTTTATCAACTGTACAAACAAAAGCAAATATGGATTCTTTTTTTCCAGGTATATTATGATATACATCAATACCAACAATCATAGTAGGAACATTATTAAAAGGCATATTACTAACTGCCCATGGAACTCCACCAGTTTTAGCACAAATTTAAATTAATAGTTTATTAACAACAGTTCTTAACTATAAAAATAAATAAATATTGATATCTAATATATATTATAATTTAATTAATATTAATATTAATATACATATATATTTATATTAATATTCATATATATTTATATAATATTATTTTATAATAAATACTCCTTTTTAATTAGAAGCAGTAGAAGTTAATATTACTTAAGAAGGAATAGGCTTAATATTAATTAGAAATCTTTTAATATCGTCATAATATTATCCCTATTTTTTTTTTCCAGGTAAAAGTAATATAACCATCTACACATTATCAGGAGCTTTAGCTAAGGCATTAATCCAATCATTTGCATTTCTACTTTAAATAGGAATTGTAATAGGCGGTTTGGCTGGATATTAATAAAATTTTAAACATTCTTGGAACATATTTAATAAATTATCAAATACTTATTTATCCCTATCTGAATATAAAAATGCCCAATCATTTAGAGGGGTTTATTAATACATTACAGTTTAAGTATCTCTATCTAAATTTGCACTCAAAATATTTATTTATTTTTATCCTTTATTCATAAGAATAGCTTCAGGATCTAATTATTTAAATTTAATACTTAAAGGAGTTTCCTATATATCAATATTCCAATCATTCATTGTTTAAGCTGCATCTTTTTTTAAACTTTTAATAAAAATAGTTGCTTATTAAATTCTAGAACCTGCCTTAGGTTTTGTTATTTCTGCAAGTTTTTTCATTAAATTAAAATCTGCTCTCTATTAATTTGTCAATCCTATTAAAAAAAAATAGATATATAAATATATAAATATATAAATATATATAAAATATATATATATATATATATATATTTATAAACTTAATTCTTTACATTTAGATTTATGATTTATTATATATTTTTATTATTTACCTGTTACATTACATAAAGAAGGTATAAGATAATATAATTAAGGAACTTTATTTTTACCTTTTATTTCTTCACATTATATCATAGGTTAATTAGGAGTTATATTATTAATTGAATATTTCTGTGCATAATAATCTGTATATTTTATTTCGTTTTCTTTCTTGTCCTTAAATGTACTTAAAGGATTCATATTTGTAATAATTTCCGTAATTTTATGAAATCTTTTATTGTAACTAGTAATAACTATCATTCCTTTAAAATAAGATAAATCATCTTTTTCTTTATGTTAAATTAAAGCATCTAGAAGCGTAGAATATCTTTATATTCTAAAACAACTATCAATATTTAGTAATTTTTAATTAAAAGTATAAGTTTCTAAAGAACTTGAATACCCACTTAAAACTGCTAAATCATATTCTTTATATTATTATATAGATTTAGGATCAAAACATTTTCTACCCAATTTATTTAATTTTAATTATCCGAATATTTTCCTTATTAGTCTACCAAAGACATTCTAGATTTCCTTTTCGTTTTAGGCTGGTCCTTTGTAGTTTAGGATTATTTTGTTAGACGGATCATTGTTATGTTATCCTACTTAGTATGTTTTTTCATTTAGACTTACAGGAGAATATATGACAGTCCCTTAAAGAATAAATTTGTTCTAGAATATCTCCTTTAGTTTAGTGAGAGAATCTTTAAATATTTAGATTATTTATTCTTATAGTTCTTAAGGTTAAAGGTTTTCAACATCAAATTAATAAGAGAATATATTTTAGCTTTTTATTATTAAATTATAGAAATTACAAATGAATTAATTATTTGGTTTAGAACTTTTTATTAAGCCTTTCATATTTTTTTTTGGGATATTTTTGCAATTTTAAAAAATTATTGTTTATTGTTTTTATTGATTAATAAATGATTTTTTTTATTGTTATTTTATTTTTTTAAGCTAAAAATATATATTATATTAGTTAGAATTTGAGTAAATAATATATTATCAGTTTATTATAAAATATTATACTAAAAATATATTTATACATATATTTGTTTAAATATATTATTATTAAATAATTAATTAATTTCACATATTTCTATATTTATAAACTTAAAAATTAATAAAAACATTAAAATCTAAAAAAATAAAAGAAAAAATAATAATAATAATAATTATTTTTTATAAAATATAAAAAATAATAATAATATGAATACATAATAATAAATAAAATATTTTAATTGTTTAATTTATTAAATAATTATTCAATAAAATTATAAACATTGAATAAGATTAAATATATAATTTTTTTTAATAGATTACTTCAATAATTATCTAATATAAATTATACAAAAAATATTTTAATATAAAAACAATTAAAATATAATAATATTAAATATATTTTTTATTAATATTAATTGTATATAAAGATAAATTAATTTTTTTTTTAAATAATGTTTATAATATATAAATTTTAATTTGCTTTTATTTTTAAATTTTTGATATAAATTTATAATATCAAAAACTTTATCAAAAAGATAAAATATTAATATTAATATTTTAGTTTTAAATATAGTTTAAATAAACATATTTCTTTGAATTTTGTTTCAACAATCAAAATATATATATATATATATATATAATTAATAAATAAAACAAAGTTAATGTTTTTTAATTCTAACAAGCTTATAAAATGTTAAAATGATTAAAAATATAATTTGAATAAAAGTATTAACAGTTCAGATGGCTCTGATGATTAAATAGAATTACCATAAAATTTTAAGTAAAACATTCAAAAACTAGAAGAAATAATTGAAGTATAATAAAATGTAGACATTTAGACAATAAAATAACTTATATAATTGTACACAGTAAAAATAAAATAAAAAAATATATATATTTATAATATTTAATATAATAAAAAATGATTTTTTTTTCTAAATAATATTTATTTATTTTTTTAAAAAAAAAGTTAGGTGTAGAATATTATTCTTCATTAAACAGTGATTTATTTGTGTATTATAAAAATAAAATCGTATCATTACATTAAAAATCTAATGTAATATAATCTATTTGTCAATAAAAATAAAATAATACATAATAAAATAAGAAAGATTATAAATCTTTGAATCATAAACAAATTTAATAGTATCAATAAATGATGTTAATAAAATAATAGATAAATAAGAAAATAGCTTTTTTAAATAAGAAACTGTAATTGAATAAGATTTAAACAAATAATATAATAATATTATAAGTAGATTAAATAATAGAAAGAAAAACAAAGAAAAAAGTTTTAATCATCGAAATTTTTCATAATAATAATAAGATTAAAAGAATTATGAAATTGGTAAACAAATATCATTATTTTATTTTTTTTTAAAAAAAATTAATATTATAAATAATTAAAATAAAAACAAAAATATATATATTTAGAAATAAAAATATATATTTTATTATATAAATATATATATATATATATTTATATCTTTTATTAGATTATTATTGTAATACTTAATCTAGTGATTTTCAAATCGATAATTAAAATTTAACAGTAAATACTTTGATAAATAATATAATTGAAGATAAAAAACGTATCTTGTATTAAGAAAAGAAAATGTAAATTTCTTAAGTTGAATTTGAATATGAAAAGTAAGTTTTTTACTCTGAAAATTAAAACAAAAACTGTACAGAAGCATTTTTATAATAATTAAAAGATATTAAATAAGAAAAAATAAGAAATATCAACTCTTAGTTTTAATTAAAAGAATAACTTGAAATATAAAAAATAAAAGCAAATTTAAATTTATGAAAAAATATAATAAACTTTAATAAAATTAACCCTATAAAATAACAATAAATATATATATATATATATATATATATATATATATTCCAGTATATATAATCTATAACTTTAAAATTATATATTTTTATAAAAATAAAGTATTTAAATAATATTTTCTCCCCTAATATAACTATTGTTAATAAATAAATCATTTTAAAACCTAAGAAACAACCACTAAATACCCATCTCCTCCTCCCAAAAGAAATTTATTAGAAGTGTTTGCATAATCTACAGTAAATATTCCTTTATTAAAATTACTTACACTTCCCAAAGTTTCAAAATTATCTTAACTTTCAAACAATTTAGCCTCATTTTTACCAGATCCTCCAACAAGTATAGAATCGTTATTATTTTTAGAAAACTAAGCAGAGAAAAGGTAAGCCCCATTTTCCTTATTATTTTTATCATATTTAATTTCATGTATAATTCTTCTCTCTTTAAAATCATATATATTTAATTAATTTTTTCCATTATTAGATCCAATAAGGATTTAACCATTTTTATAATCTATGCTTTCTCCTGCAATTCTACCTCCAATAAATTATCCCACACATTTCTTTTATCTTAAATCCCAAATGTTTATATTTGTATCCCAACTTCCACTTATTAATACATTACTATCATCTTATAAAAACTTAACGCAAAATATTCTATTATTATGTGATTTATGATAAGAATATCCCTATCCTTCTAATGAATATTGCATTACTTTACTCGTTTCATCATATATTCTTATCTTTTTATTTAATTTTTACATATTTCCTTTTTGTTTTTTATTTTTTTACTATGCAATCTTTACCAGCTGTAGCTAAATAATTACCATTTTTATCATAATCAAGGCATAATATTTAGTTTTCTGGTTCAATAATTCTTTCTAATTCTTTTCCTATATATATATATTTTTTTTATATTTAAATTATTTAAATATTATTTTATTAATTAAAACCTGATGATGCATGCCACTATACTATATTTCCATTAACATCTCCTGTTGTTATTAAATTTTTAACAATTCCATTTATTTAAGAAGGTCTCCATCTTTTAAATATATTATTTTAAAGTAAAAAAATAATAATATTTTTTTTTACCTCAAACAAGTAACAGGATTTGAGGATTATCCAGGTTAATTTGTTTAAAATTTATTTTTTAAAAGACCTATTTGTTTTAAAAAGTAGATTTTTATAAATTTATTTTATAAAATAACCTGTTTATAAATGATAAATTTAAAGAGTTCCATCTAAACAACCTATTCAAAAAATATAGAATATATAATATAAAATAAATTAATTTTATAATTTTAAATTTTTTATACCAGCTGCTATTAAAGAATCATCTTTATCAAATTTAGCACATAAAATTTCTGAGCCTAAACTAAAATTGTTTTTTAAACCTAATCTTTTATTATTATTATAATCATCTAAAATTCTAATATTTTAAAATAAATAAATATATAAATATATAAATATATAAATATATATATATATATATTCATATATATATATATATATATTTATATTAAATTTAATAATATACGAAAAAGGTAGTTTTTATAAATTATTGTTGTATGAATTCATTTTTTTTTATACAAAAAATATTTTATATATAATGTAATTTTTTATATTAACAAAAATAAATAATTCAATTCAATATTGTTTTTTCATTATTTAAATTTATAAATTTAATTATAATATTTTAAAAATCTTTTAATATTATAAATAATTAAATAAACGTTTTTATTTCGGATTAAATAAAAAATTTCTTTATACTATTTTTAAAATAAAAAGAAAAACATTTATTAAAATAAATTTTAAATTATTTTATTTTTTTGATTGAAAAAAGATTTGTATAATTTAAAAAAAATCAATAGTAAATATTTGTATATAAGATATTAATATATATATTTTATATTTTATTTATTATTTATTTTATATATTAAAATATTATCTTATAAATATTACTACTTTTTAGTATATGTTGATAGTATTCAAATTCAAAATTTTTATAAAAATTCTAATTTTTTTTATTTAAATTCTAGTAAAATTAAATTATTTAAAACATTTATATTATAAGATATTTATTTATTGTAAAAATATATTAATAGTTAAATCATTTTTTGAAAATATAAAAATATAATAATACATATATTTTTATTAATATATCAAAAATTTATATTTAATAGCAATTCTAATTAAATTATATATTATTTATCAAATTAATTGAAATAAAAAAATGTTTTTTATAAAAATAAGATAAAAAAAAATATGTATATAAATAAATATATATGTATATATGTATTTATGTATATATATATATATATATATATATATATATATATATATATATACATATATACATATATACATTTATATTTATATTTATTTACATTTTTTTATTTTTTATTTTATTATTTATTAAATATAAAATATTTTTGTATTTATTGTTTATTCTTTATAATATATTTTAAACAAATAATAAAAAATAATAAAATAAATCATTTATTTTTAAAATATACATTACTCTATCTTTGACTTTAAGTTAAATATTCATCTATTCCCGTATATTATCTATTTTCTCCATAATACTAATTAGTATTAATAGTCATACTACTTTTAGTATTAATATTTTTATTTAAAAGTCTTTGTATATTATTTTCATCTATATTACTATATTTTCTGTCTTTTATTTAACTTCTATTACATGAAATCGTAGAATTTTCAATGGAATTTCTTATTTTTTGCTAATTATTTAGTTTCTTATAATCTTAAAGTAGTATATTATATGAATTTTCAATATTATTTTTTGATGATTCCTTTAATTCAAGTTCACTTTTTAACAAATTAATCTCGTTTCTTAACTATATATTTATTTATTCAAATTAAATATTATTATTATAATTGTTATTGTTATTAATATTATTATTATTATAATTATTTTTATTATTATTATTAATATTATGTTGATTATTTTTTTCTTCAATTTTTCTAATTTTTTCCATTTTTATTTCTAATTTGCTTATTTTTTATTACAAAACATTATATTTTACATCTTATTGCTTTTTCAAATGTTTATAATCTTCCTAAAGTTAAAAATTAGAATCATTTTTTTCAAAATTAATTAATAATTTATTGATATTATTTTTTTCTATTTCTATTTCTACTTTTTGTTATTAAATTCTAAGATATTCTTCTAATAACTGTAAAATTTCTCGATTTTAAATAAAATCTTTAGCTTTTGTATAAAGCTATATATATTATAATTTTAATAAATAATGTTTTTTTTTATTACTATTTAATATATTTTTTAAATTTTTTATATCTGATTTTCTCTAATTCCAATTTTTATAAATTTTAATTAAAGATGATATCTGATTACTAAAATTTTTCAATTTATATTTTAAAATTATTTATATCTAAATTATTTTTTCATATTCTTAAATTTTATATTAAAGATTTTAAATTTATTCATTTTTAAAATATATTTCATTATTTAAAATTTAAATTTCCTTTAATTATTACCTTTAAAAATAAATATATTTAGATAAAAATAATGATAAATATAATTTTATGTATATATAAATACAAAATATATATATTATATATATATAATCCATATATATATATATATATATATATTAATTCTTTAAATTATTTTAAATATATATTTAATTATTTTAATAATTTTTACATTTTTACTCTTAAATATATTTTTATTCCAATAATTATTTATAATTATTAATATCTAAGTTTTCAATTTTGCTTTCATTTTTTTATTTAAGTTCTGTATTTTCTTTTTATATATTATCAAATTACTATTTTAGTTCTTAATAAAAATTGAATATAACTTGTTTTTCTTCTTTAGTCTGTTTAATATCATTTTATAAAGTTGCAAGTTCATTTATTATATCATTAAGTTAGCCTATTAATTATTCTTTTTATTAAACACATTCTTAATTAATATTTTATAAAGTTAATAATTTTAAATTTAATTATTATATTGTTTATTATTAATCATAAATTATAACTTATTAATCTTCATAGTCTAATTATTAATTATCTATTTCAATCTTTTGTAAAACAATAAAAAAAATAAAAAAAATAAAAAATATTAATTAACTTTTAAATTAGCAATTTTAGTAAACAAATCTATATGACATTCATTTGCTTATTTTACTAAATCCATTAAAAATTATTCTAAACCTAAAGTTTTTAAATTCTATTATGCAATTTTATTTAAAGACTTTTTTTTTTTTATTTTATTTTACAATATATATATATATATATACATTTATTTATGTTTTTTATTTTTATAAAATTTCAGATTTATTGGCTAATTATCGTTCTAAATCAAGCATATTTTACTAAGCATTATTATAATTTATTGCTAATTATTTAAATTAATCTAATAAGCTTTAATCCCCTTTAATTTAATTTTAATTGCTACTTGTTCTTTTTTTTATTATATTAAATTATATTCATTTAATTTTGCTTTTAAAATGTTATTTTCTTTTAAATATGAATTTGTTTCGAATTTAAATACTTTTAGACTTCTTTGTTTTTAAAACTAGTTTTATTAATCTTAAATAAGTTAATCATTTTAAATATCTTTTTATGAAATAGAACATATCTAATCATAATCTATATTTTTAGAATTTGATTAATTAAATTAAGGAGACAAGTTTTAATTGTTAATTTACTATTCAGTATTAATTATTTGACTTTAGTATAATAATTAATTATTATCTTACATTTTTTAGTATGTTTTTTTTATTTTTTATGTGTTTTTAATATATTAAAAATGTTTACTTTTTACTTTTTTTTTTTTTTAAAAAAAAAAAATTATAATAGATTATATTCTTTTTTTTAATTATAAAAATTTAAATAAAAATTAATTTTTAAATAATTTTTATAAATAAAGTTTATTTTATAAATAAAATATTTATGTTTTTTGTTAATTATATAATAAAGTAAAAAAAAAAGTTTATAATTAATAAATAAATATTTAAAATTATATAAAAAAAATATTATTAAATAAAATATCTATATTTTAAATAATATATCTATATTTTAAAAAATTTTATAATAATAAAAAAAAAATTAATATAAATTATTTAATTAAATTTATATTAAAATAATTAATAAATAAAGATTATAATATAATTAAATAATTATATTTTTATTTTATTTTAAATTTAATTTTTTTTTTAATAATTATAAAAAAAAAATATAATATTTAAAGTTATCAAAAAGTAATAAAAAATAATAATATATTTAATTAAAAAAATAAATTCAAGAAAATACTAATAGTTTTATTTAAAATTTATTTAATCTCAGTATTAATATTAATCAAATATTATATTTTTCATTAAAGATTTTGATTATTTCAATATTCATTTTCTTATATTTCGTATTCATCATCAATTATAATTTTATAATTCTTATAATTTTTTTTTTTTTTAATAAAATATAAAAAAATATGATACCACTTATTAAGTTATACTAGCTTTTTTTTAAACTAATTATAAATTATTATCTTAATCGTAACCATCTAAATATTATTCATTTTATTATTAATCATTATATAAGTCTAAACTATTGATAAAAAATATAGTAAATAATTAAATTTAAATATGTTATTTGAATAAAATAATTTATATTTTAAATAAAATAAATTTTAATTATGAAAATAGGCAATAAAAAAATAATTTATTAATAATTATCATATTTATTGCATAAATAATGTATAAAAAAAAATTAAAAAAAAATATTAAAAATATAAAAATATATGAAATCACAAATATATATTTTATAGTATAAAGAAAATTATATATTTATTAATATATATGAATAAATATATATAAAATAAATATATATATATATATATATATATATATATATATTATAATATAGAAATATATTAATTTTAATATTTATTTATTTAATAATTTTTATTTTTTTATTTTTTTATTTAAATATCTTTTTTTATTTATATTTACTTATCTTAAAATTAATTTTTATTATCTATTTGTTCAATTATGCTTTTATTATTTTAAGCTACATTTTCTTCTTATTCTATTTTAAATTTATCAATATTTTGATATACTTATGAATCTTCATCAATTTCCTATTTGAAATTTTCCTATTATAATGTATTAGTTTATTCTGTTTCCTTAAAATTTTTTATTCAATTAAATTTTTTAATTTTTTTTTAGTTATTATATATTTATACATATTATTATTCCATTTCTTCAATTATTTATTTTTCATCGTTATATTTATTTATATTATTTTAATATTATGAGAATTCTTTTTATATAAAAATTGAATATTTATATTTTATTTATAAATAAAAAAAAAATAACTTGATTAGTTTTTTTTATTTTATTTGATATTTTCTTCATAATTTTTTATATTTTTACTTTCCTTATATTAAATTGTTTCATTTATAAATAAATTTTCTGTTTATTCATTTTCTTCTTAATTTTTTTGATTTTTACTAGATTATATTATTTCATTTTTAATTTTATTTTCTGTTTTTTCATTTTCTTCGAGATTGTTTTCACTATTATTTTATTAAATGGTTTCATTATTTTTAACTGTATTCTCTATTTATTCATTTTCATATATATTTTTTAAACTTTAATTAGATTAATAGATTTCATTTTTAACTCTATTTTCTGTTTTTTGACTATCTTATTAATGTTTTTGATTTTTATTAGATTATATAGGTTCATTTTTAAATTGATTTTTTTCATTTTCTACATCTTCACTAATTTCTTAAATATCTTATTCTTAATTTATGTAATTTTCTTTCTAATTAAAATATTCTTCTACTTCTTAATTTTCAATTTCTTCTTATAAATTATACTATTCTTATTGTTCTTTATTTCTTTCTTTTTATTTTTATTTTTCTTATTCTTCTATTAATTTTTAATATTCTTATTTTTCTTTTTAAAATATTTTTTATAATTCATTTTCTTTTCTTATTTTTTCTTGTTCTTCTTTTTCTTTTTTATTCTCTATTATTCTTCTTTTTTTATTCTTTCATTTTCTTCTTTTTCTCTTTTAAATCTTTCCTATTCTTCTTTTTCTCTATTAAGCCTTTCTTGTTCTTCCCTTTTTTCTCTTTTAAGTCTTTCTTATTCTTCTTTTTCTCTATTAAGCATTTCTTGTTCTTCCCTTTTTTCTCTTTCAAGTCTTTCTTATTCTTCTTTTTCTCTTTTAAGTCTTTCTTGCTCTTCCCTTTTTTGTCTTTTAAGTCTTTCTTTTTCTTCTTTTTCTCTTTTAAGTCTTTCTTGTTCTTCTTTTTCTCTTTATAATTTTTCTTATTCTTCTTTTTATCTTCTTTTTTTTTCTTATTCTTCTTTTTCTTTTCTAATTTTTTCCATTTCTTTTTTAAGTTTTTCTTATTTCTCATTTTCATCTTTTTCTTTTTAAATTCTTAACTATTCTTCTTTTTCTAATCTAATTTTTTCTAATTCTTATTATTCTTTTTATAATTTTTCTAATTCTTATTTTTTCAATATTTCCAATTCTTCTTTTTATTTTTATTCAAATTCAATTTTTTCTCTTTATATTTTTTACAACTCTTCTTTTTTGACTTTCTCGATTTAGTTTTTTGATTTTTTTACATCATCTTTTTAGTTTTCCTTTCTTGAATCTTTTCTAGATTCATATTATTTTTCATTTTTATTTTCAAAACAAGATTTTTATTATTCATTTTATTTATTATGTTATTCATTTCTAGTTTAAGAATTAGATTTTGTATTCCTTTATCCTTATTATGAAACTACTAGATTTCTTTCCGGAATATTTTGTTATTATTCAATTACTTAATCAAATATTTCTTTAGAATTATTTTCAAAATCTTAATCATAACTTTCTTCATTTTCCTTTTCTTAAATTGTAGAAGCTCTATCTTTAGAAATTTTATCGAAATAAAAAATATTAAAAAAGTCTTGAATAATTAATTTCTACAAATTCTCACCTGATCTTTCAAATAATCTTGCAATTAGTAAATCCATAGCTTCGAAACTAATTTCAATAGAAAATTATTAAAACACTTAATCAATAGTTTAAAATCCAATATGTACTTTATCAAAAGATGCATTCTCTAAATATTTCTTTAATGCTTCTCCTTTTGTTTTTAATAAATAAAATATTTCATTTTCATAATCAATGTAATTAATATCTAATGAATGTATATCATATACTTATATAAAACTTAAAAATGCTTCCTTTATTATATTTACATCACATTCTTTTTTTGAATTATATATAATTTCTTCTGTTTAAACATCTGCCTCAACTAAAAATCGAGATAAATTTTATAAATCTTATTATGAACTTACATTAAATGGATATCTTTTAAAAATAATAAAAAAAAAATATGAATAAATTAAATATAAATTATAAAAACAAATAATTAAATAGAATTTATAAATTTATTTATATATATATATAAATATATATATTTTATAATTATATATATTTATAATTATATATTTTTCCATTAACATTTTTATATATTATTTAATTTTTTTTTTTTTATAAATTTTTTTTTTTTTTATTTATACATATATTTGTTTTTTTTTACCTTGATAAAATATTGTTTATTTCTTAATAATTAGCTTTTCCTTTTTTTTCAAGTTCATTTGGTATTATAAACTTTATTTTTTTTAAAAAAAATTAATTTTTTTATTTAATATATATATACTTTTTATATCTCCTCATAAGGTATTTTTTTATTCATTAATTTAAATCTTATTTAATAGGCAACTTCAGATATCTACAAATAGCTAATTTTTTTTTTTCTTTAAGGAGATAAGCATTTTTCATTTTTCCTACTTTATTTTTTTATTATTTATTCTAATTCTAATATCTTTCTTTATGCTTCATTTAATTCTTTTTAAATTCGATTCTTTTAATTAGTCATTTTTCTTATTTATTTTATTAATAAATAATATATATTTTATTTTTTACTCTAATTATTAATTTATTGGTATTTAGGACTATACCAATACTTATTTATGTTATTATAATTCTTAAGATTATGTATTTTTTTTATCGTTTTATTTATATTAAAGTAATTATTATTCAGTATTTTTCTGCATTTTTTTAAACTATTAAATTTCTTTTTGATATTGCTTATTTTCTTTTTATATCACTTATAATTAATTTTCTTATTATATGCTTTTTTATTCAAAAACTTTTAGATTGTTAGCCATTTCAATGTTGTCTTTTTTTAAACTTTCTATAATATTTATTTATTTTTAAGTTTTTTATTCTAAATCTCCTAATTTTAATTCTTAACTATTAACATTTTTCTAATCTTAAATTATTTATTCTATAATTGCTTTAAGTCTTATTATTTCTTCACCGTATGTGTTTTTTTCAATCTTTTGAATTTATTTTTATCATATTAAAATAAAATAAAATTTATATATGTATTTATATACTTCTAATTGTTAAAATGTTGTGTATTTAATATTTCTTTTAAAATTTTCTATTTCTAAGTTTTTTTATTTAATTTCTTATTATTGATCTTATATTTATTTTTTCAAATTCACAAATAAATAACTCTGATAAAAAACAATAAAACAAAATTAATTTAAAATATATATATTTTTTTACATCTTAACAAAACTTAGAATCCTATTTATTCTAGTATAATTCTTCAATTATTTTCTCATATTTTAATATTTATTTTTCCATATTTAATTATTTAGTTTTTAAATTTTAATTCAATTTTTTTATTTAATTTACAACCTATTTCTAAATCATTAACTCTTCAAATATTTTTTCCTATAAATAAACTTTTAACTAAATCTTGAATTTTATGTTTATTTTATAAAAATACCTTATCGTAAGCTTAAAAATTAGCTCTAAATAAATCTTGTTAAGTTTTTTCATATTAATTGTGTTATTTACTATATTATAATTATAATAAAATATAATTATAATATAAAATAAAAGATTAATATATGATACTCTATATAAGGATTTTTTTTCATGAATTCAGGTACAGTTGATGGTCGTGAAAAACTCATAACAGATTCCTTTTATACAAATTGATTAGCATTAATATTTTTCTTAAGAAAATTATTGCTATTTTTATGTCTTTTATATAAATAAGAATATATATTTATATGTTTATAAATATATATTGAAATAATTAGTAAAATAAAAAAATAAATTATAGAATGATAATAATAAAAATGATAATAATAATAATAATAATAATAATAATAATAATATATATTTTTCAACATTATGAATTATTTAGGATATAATTTAAAATTGTCATATGTATATGTGCTACATCCACCAAAATCATTATTAATTTCGTTTCTAATGTGTTTTATTTACTCTTTTTTTATTAATATTAAATTTATTATTTATATTAATATAATTAATATCATAGTAACAAATATTTTATACTTCTTTTATTTCTTGATTAATATTCATTTCTGTATTATTTTCGTTTGTTTAATTTTTGCTCCTATTTTTATTAATTATAATTTAGGTTTTTTAATTATTATTATTATTTTTAAACAAAAATTAATTATTAAATTATATAAAAAAGTTTTATTTTATTGATATATTAGTATTTATATATTATTTTATTACAACCAATTTTAAAATTTTAATGAAATTAAACATACATATTTTTAAAATATATATAAAATTATTATTTAAAAAAAAAGCAAAAAATAATAATATTTCTACGAAAATATTTTTTTAATAATTATAATATTTTTATAAAAAAAAAAATTAAATAAATGATTAACGAAATTTAATATATATATATATATATATATATATATATATATATATATATATTTATAATAACAATTAAAATATAAAATAATATATTTATAATAAATAATTTTTATAAAAAACTTATTTTTTACATAGTATATATATATAATATTAAAAATAAACAAAACATCAATATATAGGAGTAGCTTAAAATTAAATTTCTTTATTTTCTATTTTTGATTATTTAACAAGTGAAGAATACAAATAACTATTCGGAATATTTTTTTAATTTTAATAACTTTATTTTTTAAGCATTTCATCATGACTTAAAGGTATACATCTAATATTTATAGGAATAATATTAATCAATAATCTAGCTTTTGCATCAATATAATTTTATTAATTTTCTTCATAATGTGCAAATAAATCAAAATAATACTTACAATTAAATTACTTTCCATAAAAGCTCTAAACCATATTTTAAGGCATAATAAACTAAACCTAAGTATTAATTAAATCTAAATTTTAATTATCAAAACTAACAATTTATTCATTAATTTTGCTAATTAAAGTTTACTTATCAAATTCTTTAATTTGATTTCTTAAAAATTTATTTTTGCATTTTCCTAAAAATTATATTTCTCTCAAAAAAATACACTTTAATGATTTTAAAGGCATTTTTACTTCTTTATTATCTACATTTATATCAATTATAGTATTATCCCCACTTTCATATCCATATTTATCACTTTTTAAAAAAATATTCACATTACCATACTCTTTTCCTTACTAGTTTTTTAAAATTCCCTTACTATTACAACTTTTTCCCTCTTCGTAAAAATCAGCTTGCAATTAAAAAATTGCTGACCCTTCGATTTTTTGCACTTCTTCAGATAACAACTCAATTGGTTCTAAAATCGCCTTAATTTAATATACCATACTTACTGCGAATTTTTATTCTTTTTCATTTATTATTACACTTGAATGCTAGGCTTTTAAATTTTGAGGAATTTCGAATTCGAAAAAATATAAATGCTCTCCTGCTTTTATTGTGTTTACAGGAATTAATTTTATTGTTTCGCCATATACTTCATTCTCAGCATATTGTGCTGTACCTTTTCTTATTGATTCGATTCCTCTAAACCTTATTGATAATTGTAAACCTGGATAATCTTGATTTAAATTTAATTTTAATCTACCTGATATTATTTCACCTTTTTATACTTTATTTTTTTCAATATTTACTTCTAATTATCCATATTTATCTTTTTATTAATTCTCGGCAGAATTACAATTACCCATATTTAATTTATTTTTCTTTATTACTTTTATTTTAATTAATTATTTTATTAATATTTTTTTTTTTGTTATAAAATAAAATATTTTATTTTTTATTTTTTTATTTTTTATTTAGTTAGAAATGGTTATATTTATTTAGTATTTTTTACATTTTCTTTATTAATATAAATTTTATATTTGTTATTGTTATTTCTTTTATGTAATAAAATAAATTAATAATTAATAATTTAAATATATATTTTAATAATAAACACTATTAAATTGATTTATTTTATTTTATTAAATTTTAATAATTATTTTACATATAATAAATATTGTTAAAAAAAAAAAAACATTAGTAAATAAATCTTATATAATTAAAAAAAATAAGATAAAACTAATAATATTAGAAGTAATTATTACTTCAAATTATTTCATAATAATATAAATGTTGAAAAATTATTTAATTAATATTATTTTTTAATATAAGATATAAAAATAATTGTATTTGATATATATATATATATATATAAATATATATATATATATATATATATATAATTTATATAGTTCTAATAAAATATAATTTTTAAGACTTATATAAATAATAAAATAGTTAAATTAAATTTACATAAAGATATAACAAATAAAATAAATAATTTTAAGAAAGTAAATAAATTTTGCTTAAAAAAATAAAAATTAAATAAAAATTAAATATATTAATAATATAAAAATATATAAAATATTAACCAAAAGTATAAATTTCGAATTTCATATATATAAATCTATAATATTTTTATTTATATTATTAATAATTAAATATTTAATTTTGATATTTTTTTTAAAAAAAGAAATGTTTTAAATATTAAAATTCTATTTTCATTAATTAGTTCCAGCTAAATTTTATTACTTCATTATTAATCCTATTTTTTTTTGATAAAAAGGTTACTTTTTATATTTCTTTTTTTTATTTAAATTAAATAAAGAAAGAAAATAAATATTAAATTATAATAAATATATTAGTTTTTATATAATTATAAAAATTACTTTTTTATCTTAATTTTTCCATTAAATCATCATCTTTTTCATTTTACTTTTCATTATCATCTTTTTATTTAACTTTATCTATACTATTTTTTTTTGCTAATTGTATCTTTTCTCTTAATTTCAATGCAGACTCTTATAAACTTGACTTTGGTTTAAGTGGAAGGACTAATTAAGGAATGTGATGTTGAGAATCTTGAGCAAGGCTTTAATTCTATTCTTAATTTGAAGTATTTTAATTTTAAATAATTTACTTTTTTTCTAAATTTTATTCTTGTATTGAATTTTTGTTTTCTATATTATTAATTATTTCTTTATCTTAATTAATTTAAACTTAAATGGATATTTTTTAATTATTTTTATTTAATGTAAGCTTTAATTAACTTAAAAAAGCTTACTTATCTTTGCTTATAATATCTATACTTTTAACAATACCTTTTTCTTATTATTATTATTAATTTTATATATTTTAATTATTTCCTTATTTTAATTCTTCTATTTAAATTGGATTTTTTTCTTATTTCAAATTTATATTTTTCACATCTTATTCTTATATTTACAATGAATTGTTAGCTTATTATTATATTTAGCTTTTTTATTATTCCATTTATTTATTTTAAGATTATATGATTTATTTTATTTAAGTTTAATTTTCTTCTATTTACATTTTTTAGTAGTTATCATCTTATAATTTTTTCGTTATTTTTTTTCTTATGTACTATTTAAAGTTAATTCTTATATGTCTATACTTTCTTATATATTAATATTTTTATTTTAAGTATTTAATTTATTTGATTTTTCTTCTATAATCTTATTTTCTTCTATATTATTATTATTTTTATATTCTATATAATATTTATTATTTTCATTTTCAATTTAAGTATTATTGAATTTTTAATCTTAATTTTTTAAACTAAAATATATATATTTTTATATATATTTTTATTTTTTATTAAAAAAAATAAAAAATTAGATTTTAATATATAAAATATTTTAATAAAAAATTACTTATTCTCTTCAGTATTTCTTTAAAATTATTCAAAATTTTTATTATTTTTTAGAAACACTATCATCTTTTTTTTTTCTTTATTATTTTCTTAACTTTTTCTATTTTAGTATCTTTTTTCTGAATAACTACGTTTATTTTTGTTATGTTTTTTATTTTTATGGTGTCTACTTGTACTTCTTTTTTTATCTTTTCGGTCTCTACTATCTTTGTATTTATAATCATTGTTATTTTTATTATCATTTTAATATTAAAAGTTATTATTTTAATAATAATTTTTTTAATTTAAATCTTTATCTCGATGATTAGATCCGTTTCTATTTCTTTTTGGGCTTTTCTCTCTATATTTTTCTTTTCTTATGATCTTCGGGATTCTTTATTTCTTTTTTTTCTATCCCTACTATATGAACGTTTTCTAGATTTTGATTTTTTATGGTGTGAATAAGAACGCTTTCTTTATGAAAATTATTCTCTTTCTCTATGCTAAGATTATGATCTATCTTTATTTATTATTTATTATGATTTTGATGATACATTGAAATTTTATTAATTATTTTATTATTATTATGTTTATTATTATTATATTTATTATTATTAAGCAAACATTTAAGATTAATTATAATAATTTATAGGTTAAGATAATAGAGTTTGAAGATTAGACTACTATGATTATTATTAAGAAATTTAATTCTATTAGAAAGGTTATTAATATGAATACATTATATTTTATTATTATTTCATAATATTAAATTATTATTATTATAAATATTGAATATTTTATAGTTTTTTATTGTTTTCAATCATTGAAATTTCTTAATTATTATTAATCTATTAAAGGCTTATAAGAGAATAATTTTCTTCCATATATTTAACTGGAAATCTTTCCTAATTATTATTTTTTTAAGCAATTAAATCCAGTATCTTTTTGCAATCTTCAAACTTTGGCATTTTTTTACTAAATTAATTATAAATATTTTGTATTTTACCACCTCCTAACATCAAATTCTCATATGAAGTTTCCATTATAGTCCACCAAGGAGTTCTTGGAACTTCCATTTTCTCTTTTCTGAAAGCTAAATATATACATGAAGCAACTATCATTTAAAATGGTAAAAACAAACATAAATCAGTCCTATAGGAATCATTTAGATAATTAAATGCTTTTCGAGTGAAATTCTAAAATTATATCTATTATTACATTGTCTACTAATTATTTGGATTTGATTTGAACAAATTAATATAGAAGTACATTAATCTATGTGGCTGCTCATTCCATGTTATTTAATATAATTCAAAGCCCAATTATTTCAATATTTATCTCTCCATTTCTTTTGTTACTTTTTTTATATTTTGAAACTTTTAACTACCATCATCTAAAATAGTTATTGGTCTTTCACTTCCATCTTCAATCTTTTTTTTTTTATTTGGTAATTAGCTTTTTGTAAATATTTTTTTTTTTTTAAATATCAAATAATTTTTATAAATAAAATATTTTTTAATATTAATTCTATATATAAAAAAAAATAAGTATATATATAGAAAGAGAAATAACATTTTTTTATATTTTAAATATTATTCAAAAAAAATAATAATAAAAAATAAATAAATGATAATATATTTGTTACTTTAAATATTTAATCAAATACATATGCAATATCTCTTGGTTTTCTAATAGTTTCTTATGCTTTTCCAGCTAAAAAAACTGCACCTAATGCTACATCTCTTATATCAAATTTTAAAAAAGAAGATCTAAATATATATAAAAATATATAAAAATATATAAATATACATAAATATATATATATATATATATATAAACATATATATTATATATTTATTTATATTTTTTTATTTTTAACTTTGTATAAAATCTATGTAAAATAGTTTAAGCAGACACACATGTTGTAATTGGTAATTATAAAAATTAACAAGCATCAGATATAATACTTGCTCCGTAAAAATGAAATAATGTTTATTGTTCTTTTGTAAATCCATCAATGTCAGCTTAGATAACTGAACCAAATGATAAATATAAATTAACATGAGGTTAGTCTAATAATTACGTTATTACCTCATTTGATTAAGAGGATAATTACATTAATTTATTACGTAAGCTAGGAAATAAATATTTATCTTCAAAATTTTTTTATGTTATACCAAGTCGTTTCTCGAATTGGATAAATTAATCTAAATGTGAGTTTGCCATTAATTATATGTTATTATTTGTTATTAATTTTGATTTTTTTTAATATTATTATTAATTTTTGTTTTTTCCTTTTTAAATTTTTTATTTTATGGACTAATAAAAATATTTTAATTAGAAAATAATACTAATATATATATATATATATATATATTTATATATATTTTTTATTGATTTTTCTTTTTTAATGTTTTTCAAAAATATTTAATTTATTAGTGTATTATATTATTTTTTAAAGATTTTTTTTTAATGTTTATATTTTATATATTCAAATTTTTTTTATTTATCTTTATAATATTTTTTTATTATTGTATTAATCTAATTTTAATTTTATATAATTTAATAAAATTTTAAACTTTTTTTTATATAATTTTATCATTTTACTAATATAAATATAAGTTTTTTAATGCAAATAACATTTTTGAAATATGAATAAATTATTTATAATTTAGTTTTTTCAGAAATATAATTTTAAATTATTAATTAATCAAATATTATTATATTTATTTCACAATTATAATTTAAAAATAATAATTTTAATTTATAAACTTTTATTTTTTTTATATATTTATAAACTCATTTATATTTTAAGTTAGTAGTATTTTTTTTTAAATATAAATTATAAAATATAATATAATTATATAAGTTTAAAAAAAATATCAATATATTTAAAAATTATTTTTAATTATAATATTTAAAACTTATATATTAGTTTCAATTTATACATAAAAATAATGAAATATTGATATAATATATTTTTTAATTAATAAAATTTTATAATTAATTTTTTTATTAAATTATTTAAATATAACAATGAGGTAAAAATTTAAAAAACTTATTTAATTATATAACTTATAAATTTTTAATTATTTAAAATAATAATGAATTATATATAAAATGCAAAAATTTTATATTAAAATAAATTTATTATATTAATTAAAAATTCTTTGAAATAAAAAAAATTAATAGCATTAAAAAATATATATATATACAAAAAAATGGACTTCGATGTTGAAGATGATTAATAATTGCCTTTTGCTGAAAATTAAGATTAATAGTAAAAAAAACTACTGAAAACATACAAAAGTAGCTTAATATTAACAATATAAAAACCTTACCTAAATTATAACATCTGTAAGCTATGTAATAAACATAAACATAATAATAATAAAATCTAAGTGAAACATTTAATTAAATAATCTTTTTTAGATTAATAAGTGATTAAAAAATCTTAAAAATAAGAAATTTATTATAATAGTTCTCAAATACAAAAGAATGTAATTGAAAAATATATAAAAAGTGATTAAAGAGATTAAAAAAAATCTTAACAATTTAGTATTAATTCAATAAAAAATCTTAGTCTCTAAAAAGATACTACCATAACTCCTTTTTAAAATTCTCGTTCTTTTAATCCTAATTCAAATAGTTCTTAGGCTCCTACTTAAAACATTAAAAAAAAAAGCAAAAATATAACTGAAGATGTTGAATAAAAAAGTTCTAATGTTATTAAATAATTTTAAATGTAATATTAAGAATAAATAAATAATTTAGATAATTAATTAAAATAAAATGCTTTTAATATTTAACAATTAATTTCTCCCTATGGACATAAATTAGTTTAACTTTAATAAATAAAAAAAACGAAACATTAGGTATTTAATAAAACACAAAAAGCTTATTTAGATTAACTAGTAAGCCATCATCTTAAATTTAAACATTGATTGATATTAATGAAGAGTAAATTATTCCAGTTACTGAAATTTAAAATAATAATAAAAGTAAAATGTTGGAAAATAAAGATGCTTAAGAAAGTGCACTGCTTAGTTAACAGAAAGTTAGTACTATGAATTATTTTAATGAATAAATGAATAATAAAAATAATTTTTCTGTAAAATTTATTGATAAATGCTTATAATTATCTTTCTAATGTATTTTTTTATTATATATAAAAATATAAATATTTTTTTTTTATAAAAAAAAAACAAATAATAAAAAGAAAAAAATAAATAATTTGAAAATGAATTAGAAAATATAAAAAATTCCTCAAAATTATTAGAAATTATAAATAAAGATTTTTTGATTGAATAATAAAAAAATACAAACGGATAAGTACTATCAGAGAAAGATAAATATAAACTTTTTTAAGTAATAACTGATACAGATAAAATAATAATTCATACATCGTAAAATAAAGTAATAAAAATATATTTGTATTAAATAAATAAATTAATTAAAAATAAAAAAAATATAAATGAATAAAAAATAATTATAAAGAAAAAAAATAGGATTTAATGAATATTAGTGAAAGAAAAGATGTAATACGATTAGCATAATGGTTAGAAAATATGACAAAGTAAATATACGAATAAAAAGATTTAAATTTTAATGAGTTTTTTGAAAATATGTAATTAATATGTAGTGCTTGTATGAGTGAATTAATAAGATAAGTAAGTATGCATTTATCTGAAAGAGGATAACTAATAAATAAGATTTGGGAAACTTTTTTAAATCTAATGAAAACTGCATTCGAGTAATTATCAGAAAAAAAACAAAAAAACGAGAAAATACTTTAAGATGAAATAAAAAAAGTGCATAGAAATTATTTAAAAAAATTAGATGATTATGTTCCTTTAGTAGAACAATTATAAAAAAAAATAGAAGAAAAGGAATAAATAAATAACCGAATAGTACTAGAGTTTCGATATTTAAGGAAAAAGGATTCTAAACTTGAAAAATATCTAAAATTAATAAAAAAAGACTTCAGAGTTCTTGAAGAAGATTACAAAAAACTTAATTCAGAATTTTTGAAATTCTAAGAAATGTATGTCAGATAAGATGAATTTTATCAAAAAACAATTATGAATTTAAAAGAAAAAAATTAAAATGATAAATTATTGGAAAATTATTAAATAAAAAATGAAAAAAATAATACATTTTTACTTGATTTTAATATATCTTCCACAGATATGCATTAATAAAATTTTTAGGAAATCTATAAAAAATCTTAAGATAAAGTTCTTAATATTTAATAAAATTATAAGGATTATACAGAAGATTATAATGAGTATTTTTATTTTATTTTTAATAAATTAAATTTTATAATTAAATAGATTAGAAAATTAATATAATAAAGATTTACATAATTATAATTAAAATAATAAATTAAAAACTGATTATATTGAAAATCTTGAAGAAAGGTTAATTTAAGAACGTAAAGCATATCTTTTAAATGAAATAGATTAAAGAATTATTGAAGAAATAGAAGGAAATGATGGACTAGTATTGATTATAGCCCATTGCGGTACTTAAACTCATCCTGAATTACTTTAATTAAATAATAAAGAAACTGATACTTAAAATTTAATACTTTTAAAAAATAAATAAAATTAAACTTTTGTTAGAGAAATCGATGTTAAAGTAATTTATTTATTTTATCAACTTTTTAAAATTTTATATAAATAAAGGAAGTTTAAACCCCTATAACATGGATATAGAAAAAACATACTCTTTAAAATAATTAAAATGATTATTAATAAAAAGAAGAAGTTAAAATAAATATATTAGAATATTAGAAAATTTCAGAAGAAGAAAACGAAAATATTCTAACTAGTAAAATAGATGAATATATTAATAAAAGTATAAAAAAGGAAAATAAGGAAAATTAAAAAATGAAAGAAAAAAATTAATAAAATAATATTTAAAGTTTCATTAATAATAAAGTAGAATAATAATTAGATAATTTTTATAATTTAGTTGAAGGAAGATCTGGTTATTTATAAAATTTAATTAAGTAAATTGTTGAAAATGAACTTTTAAAAGAAAATGAAATAATTAATATGGAATAGATAAAAGAAGTAATATAAGAATCAAAAATAATACAAAATGAAGAAAAAATAAAACTTTAATAAATTATAGAATCAAGCAAAAAAAATATTGTTGAAAATCTAAAGCAAAAATTATTAATTGTAGAAAAAGATATAGATATAAAAGAAGTATAAATTAAATATAAAAAATATAATATAAAAAAAAAATAAAATATAAATATATAAATATATATATTTATAAATTTTTATATATATATATATATATATTTAATATATTTTATACATATAAATTAGTCTATCAAAAGAAATTCTTATTTTGAATAATAATTATAATAATTTGAATAATATTCAGACAATGAATCAATAAAATCTTTAAATAGTTCTTTAAATCTAAACGAGGAAAGTTTTGAAAATTTACTTAAAAGTGATGATGAATAAGATAAACAATAAACTAAATCTGAAAAATAAAAAAATCTTGACAAATCTTATGATGCATAACATGTTTCTATAGTTGTTACAAGTACTGAATCTTAACCAAACAAAAAATAAAGAAATATTCTTTAATAATTAGAAATAAAGAAATAATCTAAAAGAATTAATATGAATTATTCAAATACTATATCCCTATTTTTAATAAATTAATAAATAGAAAAAATCAGTGCAACTAAATTCATTAATAAATAAAGATATTAACCTTATAAATAAAAAAATAACAATAATTAAAACAGTTAATTAAATGAAGTATAGTAGTGGTTAAGAAATGTGAATTTTCCTAAATAAAAAATAAATTAAAATAATATTATTTAAAGCATATCTCCAAATTAAGAAAGCGCATATTATTTTTTTACATAAATAGCTCTTAAATATATGAATAAGAAAATTAAATAAACTAATAATAATAATGTAGTTCTTAAATAATAAAACGTAATTAAACATATTCTTAATATTTATTAAGAAAAACTTAAATTTGTCAAATAAAATGATTAAACAACCAATGAAAGACCCTTATATGTATTTTCTTATGATTATTTTTTAAATTAATTCGGTTTTAAGAAACTTGCAGAAACCAAGCTTAAACAATTTCTTTTAAGCTCCATCTATTATAGTTAAGGCAATCTCAAAATTTAAACTTTTTTAAAGCTATATGGAATTTCTTCCCACTTTAATTTCGATAGTGGTGAAGATTTTCATTTTTTTGCTAAAATTTAAGCTTTTATCGAAGAGTAAGTAAATGCTTAACAACTGTAAACAAATATATACCCATAAAATAGAATAAACGAGGCTTTATAAAAATTTTTGGAAGGCAAAATTCCGTCTAATGAGTATTAAAAAATTAAACAAGAATTAGAAAGTCAAAAAATATAAGACATATCATATAAAGTAAAAGGAAAATACGCCATAGACATAGATATAGTTCTTAATTAATTTCTTAACGGAAAAATAGAAGAAAAAAAACTTGACATAATAAATATTTTAAATATATTCCAATGTATGGATTTAGGAGGAGAATTAATAGTAGGCTTTGAAGAATTTTTTATATTATATAAACTTTTAGAAAAAGGCTAATAATAATAATAACTTAATTTAATGAAATTTTTTTTTGATATTTGTGATCTTTATGATTGTTTTGGTAGACGAAAAGTAATTTCGCTTAAAAAATTTGCATTTTTATGTTTAAAAGGGAATATTTTTAGTCGGGAAAATATAAATAACTTTTATTAATAATAATAGAATGATGGATTAGATTGTGTTAAAAATTTTGAAGACTTAAAAAAGTTTTGGACTGATAAAAAAGATATTATTAGAGTTAGGTTTGTTTCTAGTAATTAATATAATATATTCTTTAGGTAAATGATTATTAAAATTGATGAGTTATTAGAAGTTAAAGGTAATATAAATAATGGTATTTGTTGGATTATGTATAAGGTTTTGGAAGAATAAAGTAAAGAAGTTGTTCTTAATTAGTTTTTGGATGATTTTATTTCAGATTAACTTTATTAAATTAATTTTTATTGTTTAAATACTTTTAAATAGGTATATTAGAAATTTTGATTAATTTTTTCTTTTAAAAATATATTTTTCTATTTTATCGTTTTCTTTATTTTTTAAAAATTTATATTTATTTATATTTAATTTAAATTAGATAAATAGTATTTTTTTATTTTTTTATTTTTTTTGTATATAAATAATTTAAATAAAAAAAAAATAGTACATCACCTTAATTTATAATTATATCGAAAAAAAAAAAAAAAAAACAAAAAGAAAAGTAATTAAAATCATAATATTAAAAAATAAAATTGTAAAGTTGTTTCAAAAGACTATTTTAATTTTTTTTTTTTTTTTTTTAGCAATCATTTATTACTATTAATTTAATAATAAATTATATTAAATATATAAAAAAAAAATTCATATATATATAATTACTAGATACATATATTTATAAAAAATGATATAATAATAAAACAAATCTCAAAATAATTACAAAATATATAACAATAATTCAGAATTAATTAAAAATTAATATGTCCTTTTACAAATGCTATCTGAGGGATAATATGGTAAAGTTTATAAAGCCTAAGATTTAAACTCACAAAAATTAGTTGCAATTAAAATGATGAAAAATTCAGTATAAATTAATAAAAACACAAAAAAAAACGAATTTTTTATTTATAAAAAACATATCAGTATGATAGTTCAGGCATACATAATTCAAATTTAAGAGAAATTTCAGCATTGAAAAATTTTAATCATGAAAATGTTGTTAAGTAAATAAAATTTTATATATAAAAAATAAAAATAAAAATAGATTACTTGATTAATTTTTTGAAAATGGATATCTTTATATAGTATTAGAATATATAGAATCAGATTTAAGAAAGTTCATAATAGAATAAATATAAGTTAAAAAAAACTACATTTCCAATATAAAATTAAAAAGCATAATGTATTAATTAATAAAAGGAATAAATCATATACATTCGTCAGGTTTTATTCATCGTGATTTAAAACCTGCTAATATTTTAATAACATAATAAGGTTTATTTAAAAAAAAAAAAAAAAATCTTTTTTAAAAAAAGGAGAGGTAAAAATTGCTGATTTTGGTTTATCTAAAGCTATAAACATAAGATAAAATAGAATGACACCTGGATGGATAACTTTATGGTATAGACCTTTAGAAATGCTTTTAGGATAATAAGAATATAGCTAAGTAGTTGATATTTGGTCTATTGGTTGCATTTTTTCTGAACTTATAAACTTAGAACCACTTTTTGACTAAGATAAAAATTATGATATGATTGTTTCTATTATAGAGTATTATTATTTTTTTTAAAAAAGAATTTCTAATTAAGTATTTTAATATAAGTAAAAGGGGATTTCCTATTGATTGGGAAGGTATGAATAATTTTAGCAAAATAGAAAAATTTAACCAATGGAAATAAAAATAAAAATAAAGTATTAAATTGATATCAAGAAATTTATGTGATCAAGGAAACGATTTATTAGATAAAATGTTAGATACTAATCCAAATAAAAGAATAACGGCAAGATAATGCCTCTAGCATGTATTATATAAAATTATATATAAATTTATATAAAAAAAAGCCTTATTTTTATGATATAATTGATTTGACTTTAGAAGATATATAAAATAAAGATATTGAAGATACATAAGAAAATAGGAGTTTCATTGATTAAACGTGTAATCTAGAAGCAGCATAAGAAGAAGATATTTGATAATAATATAAATATATATATATATATATATATTTATATATATTTATATAAATTAAATATTAATTATATTATTATATTTTAAATTTTAAATTAATTATTTTATAAATTTTGTAAATTTTTTAATAATAAAAATTAAATTAGTATTTTTTTAATTATATAATATTTATTTTAATTTATTCTGATTTAAAAATTATTATTTATCTATATTAGACATTTATTCTAAAAATATACTTTATAGAGAATAATATATTTTTATAAGAATTTATTAATATAATTATTAGAATTAATTTTTAAATTTTTTTAAAAATAAATTCTTTATTCTTAATTATTTAATTACTAATTTTGAATTATTATTTTTTTAGTAATACTTATTTTAAAATTTTTTTTATTTAAATTTTTAATATTTTTGATTATATATTTTTAATATATTTACTATAAAATTATGTCTATTTATATATAGTATTGTGATAAAATTAAAAACGATATTTATATAAAATTTACAATTTTATAATTTCTCTTTATACTATATAATAAATGTAAAAACTATTATAAATATTTTATTTTATTTAATGTTATATTAGAAATATATAATAAGAAAAAAATAAAAAAAAGGAAAAAATAATAGTGAAAATTTCTTTTTTAATTTAATTTAATGTATATATTTTTCTTTAATATATATAAAATTAAATTTTCTAGAAATAATAGAATTTTTCTAAATTTCTTAATTTCGATAAATTTTATATTAAAACTTTTAATTTTAATTTAAAAAAAAAATATAATTAATTAATTAAAAAAAAGCAAAAAATAAATAAAAAAATTAATAAAAAATTAAAATTTATTAAAACATAATAATAAATAGAAAATAATGAACACTTTGTAAAATTAAAACTTTAATTAATAATAAAGTAACTATTCATATAAAAATTTTAATCTTTACTGTCATCGTTGCTAAAAATAATATAAAAGATTACTTCCAAATACAATAACATAAGATATTATATGCTCAGAATGCAATTTTGGTTTAGAAATAATTGAAGAAAATATATAACTAATATAATAATAACAATACTAATAATAATAATAATAATAATAATAATAATAATAATAATAATAATAATAATAATAATAATAATAATAATAATAATTTTAAAGATAATAAAATCAAATGCCTTTTTATGTTGATCATCTATTTTTTTAAGTATTTTTCTTTACTGTTCCAAATGATTAACAGAAAAACCGATAAAATCCTATTTCTTAAGAAAAATTAGACTAACTAAAAAAAATATAAATTGAAAATGATAATGATAATTAATAATGTTCTATTTGTTTTGATAATTATAAATAAGGATAAACTTAAGTTTAATTATAATGTAAGCACGATTTTCACAGTGAATGTGTTATAAGATGGCTTAAATAAAATAATTCTTGTCCTATGTGCAGATAAAAAATATGAAGAGAAATAAATTAATATATATTTATATAATTAATTAGAAAATTTGTATATATTTATATATTCTAATAATTTTTAATTTAATTTATAAAAAAAAAATATAAAAGATTTAATATTATTTTATTTTTCTTTTTTATAATTAATTTATTTTAATATTTTAATAAAATAAATAGAAATCATGTTTAATTTAAAAAAAAAAAAATTAATTTTTTATATATTATATATATTATTTTATAAATAAATATAATTTTCTAAAAATTTAAAAATTAAAATTAATTTTTTATAAATTATTTATTATATATTGTAATATATATATATCATGGAAATTTAAACTTTTTATTTCGTATTATTATTAAAAGAAAATATAATAGATATTATATATTATAAATTTAATATATAATTAAGTTAAATATATATATATATATATATTATATATATATTATAATAATAATAAAATAATATAATTATAATTAATGCAATTTATTTTTAAATTATTATTTTTCACTATTTTTTTAATTTTTTTATTAAAAATAATATATTATTAGGTTGAGTTAAAAATATAAATAATCACTAATATTTTATTTAATTCAAATTTATATTTATAAATTGATTATAACTTTTATAAAGTATTTATATATAATAATATTTTTTAGTTTAATTTTTAATATTCTTTACATTTTTCTTTTTTTAATATAAAGCTAAAAATTATATTTATATATATTATATTTTTTATTTAATTTTACAAATATTTTTAAAGTTTACCTGTTTATATTTAATAATAATAAACAAATATATTTAAGAAGACATTAAAAAAATACTCAATAAAATAAAAATACATAAAAACATATAAAGAAAAATGATTCATTTAAAAACTTGAGTATTTAATATTCTATTAGTAATTTATCCATTTTACAAATTAACATTATTTACTTTACTTTTAAAAATTTTTGACTTCATAAAATTTTTAAAAAGGCTAATTTTAACAAAGGCTTCATCCATAACAGTATAATTAATTTTACTTTAATTCAAAACTGTATTTGAAGTCATCATTTCTCTATTTTACATAGAATATCCTTTTCTACTTAATTAATTAATTTATTCCATTAAATATTATTACTATATTGTTTTGTTTTAAAGTATGTCTTATAATTATTTTTATATATCTTATGAACTTATTACATTTTCTTATAAATCTTCTAGTTTTTCTGCTATTTTATTTCTTTTATTTTTAAATTCTACTAATTACTATTCTAATATCATTAATTATTCTCTTATTACTATTAGATCAAATGGTATTTATATTTTGCTGTCTTTCTAATAATAATTAATATATTCTACATGTAATATATTATTTTATGTAATAGTACTAATCATAGAACCTTATCCACTTAATTATTCATTTTAAATATTATTATTATTATTATTATTATTTAAAACAGAACTTGTAGTACTTTAACATGTTGTTTTAGTTAAAGCACTTGATAATTTTTTTAATTTTTTTATTATTTTCTAATTAAATATCTGTATGAAACTTAATTATTAACTGCTTCTTATAATTCTTATTTAAATCCTTTTAATATTATTATTTTCATTTACTTAGTCATTTTTTAGTTATCAGTTATATTAGTAAGGCCTATTTTATCATAACTTTTCATATTTGTGAGTTTAATTTTTAGAACATATAATTAAAATTAATGTTGTATATCTTATTACGCTTATTCTAAAGTTTAGTTATATTTTACTTTTTCAAATTAATTCTTGGCTTCATTTTAAGTATATTCTGACATATTTATTAATTTATACTTTTATATATATATATATTTTTTTTTATAATAATTTCTTTTCTTTTAATTTTTTTTGTTTTTTAACTTTTTTTGATTTTATTAAATAATATATTAAATGATGTTTAATTTTATTATTATTATTATATTATATATATATATATATATTTAATATTTTTAACTTTAAAATGAAAATAAAATAAAATAGATTAAAATAATATTAATAATAATACACTTTAATATTAAAAAAATAAACATTTCTTCATTTAATAAAAAAAATAAAATTAATGATAACTTCTTATTTTAAATATAATTTACTTCTTTTATTAAAAAACGAAAGAAATAAATATAAATTAATATTATTATAAATAATTTTAATCTCAAATATATATAAAAAATATTAACAATTTTAAAATTTCTATTAATTTTTTTTTTTCATATAATTTTATGATAAATTAATAAAGTATATATTTAAAAAATATATAATTAAAAAAATTAAATCGTTAATTTATTAAATTTTATTCTTATGATTTATATATTATTAATAAAATTTTAATATATTTTGTTGAATATTGTTGAACTACTTAATTAACATTATTATTTATATTTAATAATTTTTATTTAAATATAAAAATCATAAATCAAACATAATATTTATTAAATATTTTTTAAACTTTATATACCTAAATTATAAATTAATATTCTTAAAATTATATAATAAAAATTAGTATATAAACAAAATAAAATTATTCATAAACAATAAATCTTATTTATTTATTTTTGAAAATAATAAATTTTAAATAAATAATATTTAGATATTTCTTATATTTATCCTTAAAAACAAAATAAAAAATATTAACATAAAATAATTCACAATATTAAATGATAATATTTATTCATTAATAAAATTAAAATATATATATAAGTCTATACTCGAATTTATTTTTTATATTAATTTTTTTAATAATGAAATAAATAAAATGTACATAAGACATTTTCTTTAATTAAATATTTTATTTTTATTTTTTATTTAAAAAAACAAAAATAAAAAGTGATTAAATAAATCAATTAATCTAATTTTATCTAATAATAAATCTAAATTAAAAAAAACAAAAAATGTCAAAAATACACAAATTAAAGAAAAATATTATTTTTACCAATGATGGAGTATAAAATGTAAATTTAAAATAAAAAAACTAAAATATGAAAAATAATAACAATAAAAAAAAAAAAAAGAATTAAGAAATAAATTATAGTGCAGCATTTATAAGTTAGGATTAATTTAATACATTTGTAGATAATATAAAAATTGAAATATTAAATTCAAAGCCGGAATAAATAGAATTTTAACTCTAAGGAGTTGATGCTCCAATAGCAAATGCTTTAAGAAGAATTATGATAGCAGAAGTAAAAATAAATTATAGAATATAACTAAAAAAAAAAAAAGGTTCCAACTATGGCTATTCATAAAGTATATATATACCAAAATACTTCAATTATTCCAGATGAAGTATTAGCTCATAGACTTGGTTTACTTCCAATATAAGCAGATCCGCGTTTATTTGAAGAAAAAGAAGGTAATATATTTATTTAAAAATATATAAATAATGTATATTATAATAAAATAAATAAAGATGATGCGGAATATAATGAGAATAATTCAATAAAATTTTCAATTAAAGTAAAATGTTAGAAAAAATAAACATATAATAATCATTCTTAAAAAGATTTGGAAAATTTAGATCCGGAAAAATACTTGGAAAATGCAATTGTAATATAAAAATAAATATTCTTTATACTTATATATTTATATTTTTTTTTTAAAAAAAATAGGTATATAGTGGCTAATTTAAGTGGGAACCTATAGGTAATTAAAAAGAAAGATTCAAAGAAAATATAATAAAAATAGTGCATGATAATATTATTGTAGCAAAACTAAGAGAAAATCAAGAAATTATAGCAGAAGTAATTTGTTAAAAAGGAATGGGAAAAAATCATGCTAAATGGTCTCCTGTATGTACTGCTTATTATAGATTAATGCCTTCTATAAAAATATTAGAACCTATATAGGGTAAAAAAGCTCAATAATTAAAAGAAAAATGTCCAGCTAAAGTATATGATGTTATAAGTATATTTTTTTATAATAATATATATTATTAATGTAAGTTTAATAATATTTAAATAAAAATATTAGATAATCAAGCAAAAGTTGTAAATGAAATAGAATGTACAATGTGTAGAGAATGTATAAGAGAAGATGAAGAATTAAACTAAAAACTTTAATTGGGGAAAGAATAAGATAATTTTTATGTAATAAAAAAAATAATATATATATATATATAAATAAATAAATATATATATATAAATATATATATATATATATATTTATTTTTATATTTATATTTTTTTAGTTACTGTTGAAAGTGTAGGAATATATGATGCTTCAGATATAGTTATTGAAGCTATAAAAATTTTAAAAAATAAAGCTTCTTCTTTCAAAATTAATATATGATTTTATAATTTTATTTTGTTTTTTATATTTATATTTAATTATAATCATTTGTTTATTTTTTTAAAATAATTTATTTATTTTTTAAACTATTATTTAATTAGTTATTATATTCTTAAATATATTTTTTAATATTTTTTTTTAATAAAATTATTAATATTTAATTTTCTTATTTATATTTAGTCTAAATCATTATAAACAAAAAAATTATCTTAATTTTATAATATAAACTTTTTTTTTTTATTAATAAAATATTTTAACGAAAATATTTTTTTTTTTGAATAATTTTTAATATTAATTATTTTTCAAATAATTAATTTTTTTTAAATAATAAATTTTAAAATTAAAAAAAATGTAAAAATAGTTAAAAGAATCCGATTTTAATATTAATAATAGTAAAATACATGAAAAATAAAATAATTCATTTTAAAATGATTAATTTTATGAACAAAAATAAGATTTTTAAAATATCTAATTATCAAATTCATATTATTAAGATTCAGGTATTATTTTTTTATTAAAAAAAGATTAAAAAATATTAAATATAAATAAATAAAGATAATAAATATAACTATTTGCAAAAGTAAAAATTAGTTATTAGTACAAATAGACATTATTCTTAGGATAATAAATAATCATATATATAATAATAATAGTATTCTAAAGAAAAAAACGATAAATTATATTTATAATAATATTGCTCAAGACCAGTTATTGAATCAAATAATTCTAATAGAATTAAAAAAATCACTGATTTATAAAATTCTTTAATTAAAGAAAGACAGGTAATTGGAACTTTAAATATTGAAAAAAGTTCTATGTAAAATACACTTAAAGATTAAGAAAAATAAGTATATTAATTATAAAAGTATTTTTTTATTTTTTTTTTTAAAAAAAATTAGTTTTCACCTTTAAGGTCTTAAATATAATAGCATCCGGTTTCTTAAAATCATAGTTTTTTATTAAATAAAGTAATATAATTTTAAAAAATATTAATTAAAGTTTTTTGTTTCTTATAAATATAAAATTTAGGAAGAAGTAAATAGATTATATACTTTATGTAAAGAAAAAGATTAAATAATAGCAAATCTTATGGATGAATTAGCAAAAAATCCTTCAAGATAAAGTATAGAAGCTGATAAAACATGCTATCTAACATAAGTAAGTAATTTTAAAAATACAATATCAGAATTGGAAAATAAAGTTGCTTTATATACTACAGAAAATGAAAGATTAAATAAAAAATTATAAAATAAAGAAAATTAATTGTAAAAAAAAACAGTGACAGTATATATATAGAAGAAAAAATGAAATTAGAAACAGAAGAAATAATAAAAAATTATGAAGATTAAATAAGAAAAGTCTAATTATTTTTTTATTTTATTTTATTTATTTTACAAATAAAGTTTTTAATAGAAAATCAAAAAATGTAAACTATAAATGAAAACTAAAAATAAAGAATTGATAATTTAAAAAAAATAAATGAATAAAAAGAAAAAAAATAGATGAAAAGTTAGAATAAACAAGAAATTATTGGAAAGAATTTTATTCAAAAGAATTCCTTGAATAAAAAAATAATCTAGAAATAGAAAAAAATATAATAGAAAATCAACTTAAATAAACCAAAAATATTAATATTGAACTTTAAGAATAGATATAAGTTTAATAAAAAGAAATTTCTTAATAAAAATAACTTATTATTGAAAAAGATATTATTTTATAAGATTTTTAATCTACTCTATAATTATTTCATAGAGTAGAATAAGATCTATAATAATAAAATATTGTTAATTCTGAATCAAATAAAAAAATTAAAGAATTGGAAAGTAAAGTTCTTTAACTTATATCCGATAATAGATAACTAAATAATGTTTTTGTTTTATTAAATATATATATAAATATATATATATATATATATATATATATATATATATATATATATATATATACATATATATTTATCTATTTATCTATTTATTAGTCTATAAATACTGATTTATAAATATGGAAATCCAAATATGAAGAATCTGAAAAAAATATCTATTAAATGTAATAAACCTAATTTAAATAAATTGATGATTTAAAGATATAATATGAATAATAAATTTAAAGTTTAGTTAAAAAAAAAGAAAAATAATTTAACGAAAATAATTATTAAGTAAAATTAATATTTAAAAAATATTTTATTTTTTTTTTAAATAAAAATAGGAAAAGTTAACTTTATTAGGTTAAATAGTAATAATTTCCGCTGATAATGAAAAATCGCATTTACAAATATTTTAATTAGAAAGAGAAATTGACGAATATAATTTTTTAATTAAGCAAGTATAAATTTAATATAATAATTTTTTTTTATTTATAAAATTAAAAATATAGTTAAATTAAAAAATCGAATTATTAAAATAAGATTAATAATCAATATTAGATAGAAATGATGATTTATAAAAAAAAATAGAATAATTAATTATTAATAACGAATAATTAAATTAAGGTTTGAAATAAAGAATTGAAGAAGTAGAATTATGGAGAATTAAAGTTTTTTTTTATTATTCCAAAAATAAATAAAAACATATATATAAATATAGTATAATGAATTATAATAATAAAGCGAATAGAATGCTTATTATATATAAAATCATCATTAAGAAGAAATTAAAATTTAAATATAAAATCTTAAAGAATAAATGGATTACTAAGCAAAAGAATATGAAGAAAACATAAAAAAAATAAAACAAAAAAGCTAACAAATATAAGAAGTAAAAAAAAATAATTTAAATATTTTAGAGAAAGACTTAGAAAATTTAAAAATAGATATTTATTAATATTAATAAGTAAACAAAATATATATATATATATATATATATATATATCTATATATTTAATAAATAATAAAGTAAATTTAAGAACTGTAATTTTAAATATGTTAAAATAAATAAGATAAAGAAAATTTATTTTAACTTTAAATAGAAAAAGATACTTAATTTGAAAATTTAATGTAAAAATATGAAAAACAAGAAAACCAATACCAATAATAATTAGAGGAACTAATAAAATAAATGAAAAATAAAGACGAAGAAATCGAAGATATAAAGAGAGAAAAAAATAACAAAAGTACAGAAATAGAATAATTAAAAAGCAAAATTTTAATAATTGATGAATAAGTATAAAGTAGAAAATTAATATATAATGAACTTTAATAAAAATTTAATTAAATATTAGATGAAAATTAATAAAAATAAAATACAAGTATTTATTTATTTTTAAACATTAATAAAATAACCAAAAAAATAAATAAATAGTTGATTAATTAAATTAATAAATATATAATTTAAAATATAACATTGAAATATTAGATAGATAAAACACAAAAAATAATGAAGAATTCGAAAAATAAAAACGAGAATTTTAATAATCTAAAGAAAAATAAATAATAGATCAAAAAAACACTACGAATCGTTACTTTAAAAACAAGAAAAAACATTCATTTATTAGAAAGTAAAATTAAAAATTTATCTTAAGAATAAGAAAAATCAGAATAATAACGAATTATTTAAAATGATGAATATAATTAAAGAGTTAAAAAATTAGAAGATGATTATAATGTAAAATATATATAATATTTAATTGTAAAAATAAAAAAAAGTAAAAATTAATAAACTAATAATATATGATTGAATAAGAATCTATTATGCAGTTTAATACTACTTAAACATAATTAAAACTTTTATTATCTGAAGTAAATATATATAAATATATATATAATATTAGAAAAATAAAGAATGAAAAATAAATTGCTAATAATAAATTATATATAGATAATCTCATATTAGAATTAAATAATGAAAAGTAAAAATATATATATTTATTATTTTAAAAAATATATTTAACAAACAAAATAAATAATATATATGTATATATGTATAAATATATATATATATATATATATATATAGAGAAAAAAAGAATAACTTTAAATAATAAAAAAATAAAAGACAAAAATACCAAAGATGTTAAATTGAGCTATAAAAAGCATGTTAAGATCTTGATTTTTGGAGAAGTAAAGCAGCATAAATAGACCCAAATCATCCATATATATAATAAATATTAAGTTAATTGGACCAAAAAAGAAAAGAGAATTTAGAATTAGAATGCAAAATGCATGAAATAAGTAGAACTTCAAATGAATTAAAAAGATAAATGAATAGAACTTAATTCAATAATAGATTTCCTTCTTCTGATACTTTTTAAAAAAAGTAATTAATATCTATAAATCTCCACTTAATTTATCTTTACTAGATGAAAATGATTATCTTAATAGAAGAGTATTAAATAGATGTCGATAAATAGTTAATAATAGCTAATATTGAAAAAAAAAATATATATATATATATTAAAATATATATATATATAAAAAACTAAATTTAATTAAAATATAAAAATAAAAAAAAATGCCATAAAAAGTAATAAATATTAAAAGAGTAAAAAATATTATAAATAAAATCGAAGAACAGCCAAGTTAAAAAAGTATTATTGCATTTATAAAAATCTTTAGAATTTGCGTGACTTAAAATGAAGATGAAAATTAAGATGATTTTAATTAAAATACTAATTAAATGGATTTTATTATTGAAGATGCAAATATTTATGATATTGTAGTTAATTACGCTATATAAAAATTTCCGTATAAACTTAAATAAATACTTAAATTAGATGATGATTAAATACTTAAAAAAGTTAATTCAAGAAAACTTGAAATCGTACTTAAAGTTTACCTTCTTAATTTAGTTAAAATGCTCGAAAGTGTACAAGAAGAAGAAATGTTAGCTTATTTATTAAGATTTTATCCTTATATAAGTGATTTCTTGTTTCCTTTATAAGTAAAATAAAAAAACATATAAATAAATAAATTATATAATACAAAAAATAGAAATTAATGATGAAATTCATAAAATTTGTTATTGAAATTTGGTCAAAAAATAACAATTTACATTTAAAATTAAATGCTTTTTTAGTAATAAAAAGAATTTGTAAAAATACAGAATAAAAGAAAGTTGATAAAATGTTTAGAGTTAAAATAATATATAATTGTTTATATATAAAATAAATTATAAAAAAAGAGAGTATATATATCTTATTTTGATAATGTAAAATAAGTATCTTGGAGGAATTATGAATCTATTATATTCATGATAAATTGTTTTGTAAAATAACAATATAAATATATATATAAATATATATAAATATATAATATATATATATATATATATACATGTTTATATTTTATAATTAAAGAGCGAATTAATGAGAGCTAATATTGATTAAGCTTATTATATTGGATTTACTTATTTAAGATAAATAGCTGTTTTATTAAAAAAATAATGAATAAAAAAGTTTCTATTAATATTATTATTTTAAATCTTAATTTTTTTTTAATTTTGTAAATTATAAGGATTAAGAAAATTTAATATTCAACTGGTAAATAATAAACTCATTAAAATTATGGACAGGAGTTATAACTAAATCATCTAAAGAAGATGAATTAGGTTAATTAATATATCCTTTAGTCGAAATAATATAAGGAATAAACTAATATGGAAAGCATATTGAATATATACCTTTTAAATTTTAATTAATACAGTAATATAACATAAAATAAAAAGAAATTATATATAATAATTAATTTTTTGTTTTTTTATAAAGATGTTTAAATACAATAGCTTTAAAAACTTCAACCTATATTCCAACTTTAAATATATTAAAAGATATATTAAATAGTTCTTAATTTAAAAAAAGAATAAAAAAAACATCTGAAAAACCCTATGAATTTACGATAAGTATAAAAATAGAAAACGCTTATAAAAACTCAACTGTATTTTGGAATGAAGTTTTTAAATAAGCGTTAGATTACTCAATTGAATATTTAACTATATATAGTAGAGATATTGGATTTCCTGAAATGTGTTATAATTATGTAAAATATTTAAAAAAACTACAAGATAATGTCACTTTTGTAGTTTATAAAATGCAAATTAAATAATGTTTGAAAATTATATAAGATAATATATTATTAATATTAAATCTGAGAAAGAATATTGATTTTTCGCCAAAAAATATTTAATAATGTATCAATTTTTCAGGTATTTCTTTTACTTTTATATAAATAAATATAAAACAATAAAAACAAAGTTAATTAATTCAAAAATGTTAAAAATACTCCTTTGGAATTATTAAGGAAAAAAATAGTTTAAGAAAGAGAAGATAAAATCAAATAAAAAATTACAGCAGAAAAAGATATAGAATATGATATTAATTAAGATGAAGAGGATGATAATAATTAAATATAAGAAGATGAAAAGAATGATTAAAGATTATAAAATAAAGATATTGATGTTGCAGATGCTTCAGATAGTGATGCTTTTGATCCTTAAAATTACGAATCTTCAATTGATAATGAATAAGAAAAATAAGAGAATGAAAAAGAAATGGAAGATTATGATTTAGATAATATGGATTATGAAGGAGATCCTGAAAATTTACCAGATTTTGATCTTATAGATGATAATGATGATTAATATGATAATAATAATTAAATTAGTGAAAATGAAATTTCAGAATAATAAATATAAGATGAAGAATATTATAAATGAAAAAGTTTTATTTTATTTATTTTAAATACATATTTTAAAAAAAAATATATTTATTAAATATATATTTATTTCATTATAAAATAAAAATAATTAAAATTTAATATAATTATATAAAAAAAAAAAAAATGTAATATTTTATATTTTTAAAATTATTTATAAAAAATTAAAAATAAATAATTATTAATATAATATAATATAATATAATAAAAATTAAATTAATTAAATAAAATTTAAATTAAATAAATATATATTATAAATATAGAAATAAAAATAGTTTTTGTAATATAAGTAAAAATTTAAAATTAATTAATTAATAAAAATATTTATAAGAAATTTACTAATTAAATAGGAAAAAAATTATATAGATATATAAATATATATATATATATATATATTTATATATTTATATATATTTGATTTATATTATATCATATTTATACAATTTTTTTATTTTATAATTTTTTATGTATTATATATAAGTACATATTTATTTGCTAAATTTAATTAAAATTAAATTTATAGTAATTTATATTTTTTTTATAATTAAATACTATATTATGAATCAAATTAGTTTAAATTAGATCATATTAGACATTAAGTGTGTATCTAAATCAATTTTAGATAAAAAAATATAAAATCTATCTTTGTATGACAAAAATACTGAAATTAATTTCAACGAAATGTAATTTACATTTGATATTTCTTGTTCTTTAACTAATTCAATTTTGCAGAATCCATCTAAAACTCTTTAATGTAAGCATTACTGGGCTATAGAAAAATAATATTTTTAATAATTATAATAATGTCCTTGTGGATCAAATATATTTAAAGAAGTGAACTTAATTATTGATTAAGATATAAAAAAAATAACTGAAATAATAAATTACTTAAATTAAAATCTTTTACAAAATGAGAAATTTAAATATTAAAATTCAGTTGTAATTTTTAAAAGAAGTTGTTTATTTTTTCCTATTTTGGATGAAGAAAATATTATTTGTGTCCCTAAATTTATTCTATATGAACATATAATTACTCCTACTTCAATTTTATTAGAATATAATTTTACTATAAATAGTCAAGATTTAACTTAATATAATAATATTATTAGATAATGTAAATAAGATTGTTTTTATGATTTAGAAGAATTAATTTAAAGCAAAGACTTTTTTTTAAATTAATAATAATGTAAATTTTGTTAATAAAAAATATATATTCTAGACTTTTAAGTTGATATTTATATTAATTAAATTGTATAATTATTAAAAATATGGAATTTGTTTGATTAAAAAATATAAATTAAAAATGGAAAATTTAAATTACTCAATAAATTAATTACTTAATAAAATATTTATATTTATTTAAATAAATGATTATTAAAGTTTTTTTTTTTTTAATTGTTTTTAATTTTATCTGTTCAATATTTAATTATTTTCTTAAAAAATAATAAAAAGTTATTTTTTCTTTTTTTTTTCCGATATAATAATTTTATATGTATAGAAAGAAATTCATATATAGATTTATTTTTTCTCTTTTATTTTTTTTTTTATTCTATTTTATAATAATACAGTGTAAAATAAATAAATTACTTCCTATTTAAAATAGAAAATATTAATACTATTTAATATATTTAGATATAATATTATTTTTATTTGCATATTAATTTATTATTTAAAAAAAAAAAAAAAAAAAAAATTTAAAAATTAAATTAAAGAATTTAATTAATAATTTTACAAAAGAAATTATTTTTAATAGTGTAAAATACAAAAAAGAAATTAAAAAATTAAAAAATAGAAAAATAAACAAAAAAAAAACATAAATTAAAACAAAAAAATATATATATATATAAATTAAAAAAAAAAAAAATTATAAAAATAAATAAAACAAATTTAATATGGAAAACTTATTATTTTATAAACTTCCTTCAAAATTATTAACATGTATTCTAGAAATGATACCTCCAAATGAACTTCAATAATTAAAATTAGTTTCCAGAAAATTCAAAGACTTTATCGATTCTCAAGCTTATTTAACAACTTTGAATATATTCTCTTTATTTTTTCCAAAAAAAATTGATTTTTATAGCGACTTTGCTTATATAAATACTTTTATAATAGAAAAGTAAAAAAAGATTACATATTAGCCAATAATAAATGCACATATACCAAATGGTATTAATATTTACTTAAAAATCAATAAATAAAGCAAGACTTACACTTATTAATATATAATTTTTACCAAAAAAACAATTAATAAATAACTAATCAAGAAATAAAAGCAAAAAACATTCAAAAATATATATTTAACATTATGAAATAACCGCCTTTACCCCTCCTTAAATTACGCAAAGAAAACATAGGAAATTATTGCAGTTCTTGGCTTTAAAATAAACTATCAATAATCCTATGGTCTGGTAATTAAAAAAATACAAAATAATAAAATTCTGAATAGTAATATTTTATCGAATTAATTGAAAAAATTAAAAATTAAAAAGATTTTTTAATAAAAGAGGCCCTTGATGGACTTAAAAATGATCCAGAATTAAAAAATTGTGTTAAAAACCTACGTTTTTATATAAATATTAATTACCCTAAACCCGAAAAAGTACCTTTTTTGATACATTTAATATCCCTAATATATACCATAAGTATTTTTTAATGTCAAATAACATTTGAATACCTTCACGAGCATTCAAATAGTTTCCGAAATAAAAAAGAAAAAAAAAACGGATTCGATTTACTCCACGAATATAATACTAAATTTATCACATATATATGTTTTTTGGAAGAATTAGATGAATAATTATCCGATTTTTTTAAAATTTTTAATGAATTTTTCCTTATTGGATTTCCAGAATATCCTTAATTTCCCGAAATGTCTTTATGGCGAATTTTTTTGAAAGTTTGGATAAAAGAAGTATATTAAAAAGAAGATTTCAAAGAAAATATTTTTGGTTGTTTTTTGAAAATACTATAAATTCGAAGACATGAAAATTTTTAGTTTTAAATGAAATAAATTGAATGCGATTAAGAATTAAAAAAATAATACTATATGCCAGATTAACTTAACAATATTTCCTTATAACTTTTTAATAATTTTACTAAAAATAAAAAATTTTCACTATTAGATTATGGAGAAGGATATGATTATTTTCACCTTTTTTTTTCAAAAAATTCATATTAAATTGATAGTTTATTGACTTCTTTTATTGAAAATATTGTTGATTTGTCAATAAATGAAATCTCAGTTCATTTTTTAGGACATTAATAAGTCTAAATGGACGAACCGTATATAGAATTAGAAAAATAATTAATAGATTCTTCAGAAAGGTATTATTTTCATTAATAAAATATGTTCTTGAACAATTTGAATAATTATTTGGATTTTTTAGAAGGAGATTTGAAATACATATCAAAGTTTTTTAAATAAAGAAGTGTATTTTTATTAAAAGAAAAAATGTATTAGCATTGGAATTCCTTGTTTGTATAAAAAATACATTCATAAATAAATAATTTATGGGAAACTTTTAAAGAAAAAGATGAAAAAACTAAAACAATAATATATTAATATACATAAATATAAAAAATAAAAGAATATAATAGTGATAATAATAATAATAATAATAATAATTATAATAATAATAATAATAATAACTAAAATTTTTTATAAGATCCTTTTTATAAATTAATTAATAATTATTTATTTTTAAATAAAAATAAATATAATAAAGATGATAATATTGATGAAAAATCATACATTTTAGTTTATTTATTTAAAACTTTAGACAAAAATATAAATAATGAAATTTAAAATTATATTAATATTCAAAACTTGTTTTAAGATCCATTTTTTTATTAAAACGAATAAGATTTTTTAATCTAAGAACTTAATAAAAACCGAAACCTACCTTTTTATTTAAATAAAGAGGAATAAAATTACTTTTTTTTAAATAAAAATATAAACGATAATATTTTATAGTAAACTATTAATAAATATCGCAATTAAATTTCAAATTAATAAACAGAATCTATATAAAATGAAGAAGAAATAAAAGAATAATAAAATGATTAATAAGATTAACCTTAGTAAAAATAATAACAAGAAAATAATAATTTTCTAGACATTAGTTTCTTTTCAGATATGAATAATGATTAAAATAATGAGGAAATATTAGATAATTAAATAGAATAAAAATTACAATAAAAATAACAATTTTAATAAGAATTAAAAATATAATAGTTTGTATTACCTTAATAAAATTCAATTATTTAAAATGAAAATCAAGAAAATATATAATTTTTCACAGATTTTAATTTAAATAATGATGAATAAATTAATTAAGAATTTTTTAAAAATAATGATATTAAATTGAATACATAACCAGCTAAGTCTTTGTTTACGTTTGAACTAAAAAGTAATGATTAATAAATTAAAAATATAAATAATAATAAATATGAATAAAATTTCAGCTTTTTTGAAAAATAAAATTAATTATAAATAGAATGTTCCTAATCTTTAAAATGATTATTAATTTTTATTTTTTATTAAAATAAAAAATAAAATTAATAATTTATTTTATAATTTGAATAAATTATAGTTTGAAGTATATTTTAAATATAAATAAATATATTTATTAGCTTTATATTATGTTTAAATATTATTTTTCTTGTCCTAATTTTAAAATAAATTTTAAATAAAATTATATTATATATAGATATATATATATATATATTTTTATTCATATATATGTATTTTTATGTATTATTATAAAAAAAAATATTGACATTTAATATATAATTTATTTAAAAAAAAAAATGAATTCTTATTAAATGTATAGTTAACCTAATTAGTATTCGGAAACATATCCCTTACAAGAAAATAATACTTCTTTATTAAATATATAGTAATCTTAAAGTTAAAATAAAAAAGTTCCGTATTTATAATTATTTAGGAAAAAAAAAAATCATTTAGATGATTAGAAATATATATAAAATAATGTTTAATAATTAAGAAATTATGTAAATTTCATATATCCTAAATCTTTAAATATGTTAAATATTGATTTTTAAATAAATTAATTAAATGAATATAAAGAAAATGTTAAAGAAAATTATAATTATCAATTATCTAACTATGAAAACAAGTATTATTAATAAACTCCTTTTTATTATTAACCTTCATAATAAATTAATCAATTTTAAAACTATAAATAATCCAACGCTTAGGTAACTTAATATTTACAAAATAATTAATATAATCTATCATTAACAGCTTAATATTAATCTAATACTGAATATAATCCTTAAATAACTAATTAATATTAAACAAATAATAAATATTATTAAAGTCCTTATAATAATAAATAGACAGAATTCCATCAAATACAATTTAAGATACAAATATAGATTAAAAAGTAATTTATTGTAATTTACCACCTTAAGAATGCGGTTATTGTTAATAAGGATATTAACCATTAAATGAAAATAATGTAATTGTAAATAAAAATTAAGAAAAATTAAATTCTAATAATTAAAGTTATTTTCTTTAAGAAAACAAAATAAATAATACTTCATTCTAATATTTGAATAATAAAGAAAAAATAACTATAGTGATAACAATATTAGATTCTAAAATAAAAAACTATCTCTATAATAAATTGAAAACAATTTCGATTAAAAATTCATGCAACTTAATGCTGAATTTGAAAAAGAAGAATCTTTAAAAGAAGATGATTATCGAAAATATGAATAAAAATAAGATTAAGAAGAAGACGAATAAAATTTTGACGAATATTCATAAAATGATCATGAATATTCATAAAATGACGATGAATATTCATAAAAATAATTTGAAAATTTAACTGAAAAATAAGATATTTAATCAAATAATGAATGTTAAATTGAATAATAATAATCCTTTCAAACAAAATTCGATTGGAAAAAAATGAAAGAATTTGAATTAGAAGATTGTAATTATAAAAAATCTGGATAAACTATTTAATAGATATAAAGTTTTATAGGTAAAAACAATATTAATTATATTTAATTATTATTTTTTATATAGATAAATAAAATTTTGAACTTGAAAACGAGATTTAAAAATTAAATGCTTTAAAAAGAAAAGTTTAAATAATTTGAAAAAATATTATTATTTTTTTTTTTAAAAAAAAAAAGTATTAAAGTATTTATTTTATAAATCAAATATTTAAATTATTTTTTTTTTTTAAAAAAATAATAATATTTAATATAACTATCTTTATTTTTTTTTTTATAAAAAAATTACTGTTTTTTTATTTTTTATTACATTTTATACTTGAAATTAATATATATTAGTGAATATTATGTATTTAACTAAATAATAGTACTAAAACAAAAAACCAAAATATATTATATTATTCTTTATTTTTAATTTATTTATTTATATTTATAAAATTTGTTATTTACTTTTTTAATTAATATTTTTTAAATTAAAAATATATATATATATATATTTAAAAAAATAAATAAAAGAAAATATATTATTAAATTATAATATTTGAATTATAATATCTAAGTTTTTAATAAATTATATATATTGTATTTATCAAATAATCCTTTAAAATATAATTGCAATATTATTCGCTTTTTCAAAAATAAATATAATAAAATAATTGAAAATAATTGATATGAATAAAAAATAACTTTATTGTATAAATATATAATTTTTAAAAGCAATTAAAAAATTTATAAATAATAAAATAAAATAGTGGAAGTTCGTTAAGATATATACGATTTACAACAAAAAACATTAGATGATTTTTAAACCATTATAGAATGTAATAGTTTATCAAAATGTATCTATATATATATATATATATATATAAATAAAATCCATAATAACATAATATAATTAAAAAAAAAAAAAGAATTTACTTTAATTGGTAGAGATGATAAAATATTAGCTTTAAAAAATATTACATTACAAAATAATAATGAATTTAAGTCTATTAAAAAGTTAAAAACAAATAAAAAAAATACTATAATATTAAATGAAATAAAATATAAGAGGTGAATTTTTAATGATAAGAGGACCTTCAGGAGGTGGAAAAACAACATTTTTAAACATGTTAGGTACAGTAGATGTGGCATCATCAGGAACAATAAGTATAAAAAAAGGAATAAAACTATATTTTTTTATTTTTTTTTTATAAATAATTAAAAATAAATAGAATTATTAGGAAATATTATAGACATAAACTCATCAGATGATTATTTGTCAAAATTAAGACTCGAAAAAATAGGCTTTGTATTTTAAACATTTAATTTATTAGCAACTATGACTGCATATGAGAATGTTGAACTTCCCATGAAAATACTTAATAAATTAAATTCAAAATAAATTAAATAAAGAGTTACTAATTTATTAAATAGAGTAGGTTTGTAAGATAGAATGGATCATTTAGTATATTTTGTTTTTTTTTAAAAAATAAATTGCTTATATATAAAAAAAAGCCTTCAGAACTTTCAGGTGGTGAACAATAAAGAGTTGCAATTGCAAGAGCTTTAGCAAATTCTCCTATTATTGTTTTATTAGATGAGCCTACAGGGGATTTAGATACTAAATCTACAGGTCTTTTTATATTTATGAATTTTTAAACAATTTCTTTTTTTAAAAAAAAAAAAAAGTTGAAGTAATGGATCTTTTATTAAGCATAAATAATTTTGGTTATTCTTAAGATGAAACAGAAAGAGTAACAATGGTTATGGTTACTCATAATCCTGATATTGAATGTTATGCAGATAGAATTTTATATTTTTCAGATGGATAAATTGTTAAATAGGCATATAATGAAAAACAAGTACCTTTAAATTGGGAAGATTATGTTAAATATTTAAATGAAATGCGTAGTTGAAATAATATAGATATTTTATTTTTTATTATATTTAATAATATTTATATGTAATGGTAAATATTTTTTTTTTATAAAACAAAAATATAAAAAAAAACAATTAATTTATATATGTATATATATATATATATATATATATATATATATATATATATATTTATATATATATATATATTTAAAAATTATTTTTTATTTTATTATTTTAATATTTGTTTTTTTTTAAATAGTTTGTTATTTTTTTTTTAAATAAATAAAAGAATATATATGAATAAACTATCATTTATATATTAATATTTTTTCACTAATTTTAATTATTATCAATTATTTATAATAATAATTTTTGCAACTCACCATTATCCTAAGTCTACTATTATTATGTTTATTATTATTATTATTATTCGTTTTATTTATTATTTTAATCAACAATAAATTATAAAGATTAACATAAATTGTTAAATTATAATAATGGATTATTAATTAGATTATTTTATTGAATAATCATATTAGTAAGAAGTTAAGTAAGTAAAATTTAAGAAGTCTATTAATCTAACCCAATATTATTATTATTATTATTTTATTTGTTTAATTTTTAGAGTTTTTTTTTAGTGAGTTTTTCTATTTTTGGTTTAAAAGAATTTTGTTCTTATTTTTTTTCTCCTTTTTCTTTACAATTCTCACATTCAGTGCATAAGCAATTTTTCCCACATTCGATTCCATTTTAATAGCATTAGCAATATTTTTTTAAACAACCAGTTCTTTTACAATTACATCCTAATTTTTTGGAACTTCTTACATTTAATAATTGTATTTATTATTATTATTATTATTATTATTATTATTATTATTATTATTATTATTATTATATATTGTTATTTATTTCTGTTTAATTTATATTTATATTTTATTAATATTATTATTATTATTTATTTTTTTCTATTATTTATTCAAATATTTAATTCCTTAATTCACCATTTTCTTAATTATTACAACAAGAAAAACATTTACATTATGTACTGCAATATTCTCCATTTGCAAAGCATTCACAATATAATTTTAAGCATTTAGTTTTTTTACAATTACAGATTTTTAATTTATTATTATTAGATATATAATTATTTTTATTTTTTTATTCAATTATTTATTATTTATTTTCAGTAATTTATTTTTTATTATTATTATTTTCTTTTTATTTTTTTATATTTTATTCATATTCTTCTTCTTATTAATCTAATTATATTAAATTTGATGAAGTTGTAGATTCTAATTATTTATATTATTATTAATTAGATAATTCTTCTTCATTATTTTAATAATGTTTCATTTCTTTCTCTATCATTTTATTACTTGTAGATTTTTCTGGATTACTTTTATAATAGTTTTCTTTATTTTCAAATACCTCTAAAGAAGTGCAAGATACATTATTTTTTACTAATATAAAGTTTTATATGGTTTAGACATTTTATGGTTGGTTATTATTTTCATTATTAGAAGAATTTTATATTTATAACTTTTTTATTTTAAAAGATTGTTTTTTATTAAAATAAATATAATATTTTTTTATTTTACATTTATAGTTTATTGTTTGGATAAATTTAAATTGTTTAGATCTACATTTTAATTAGAATGAGATGATTAGAAAGATAGTTTAAACATTTTTAATAGGAAATATTTATTTTTAGAACTATGAGTTTTTTGTTTTTTTACTTTTAAGTCTTTTTTTTTTAATGAATTAATTATTAATAAATTGAAATGTATTTTTAAAATAATTACTACTAACGAATATAAATATAATTATATAAAAAATATTAATTTTTAAATATTATTAATTTTAATTTTTTTTTATTTTTAAATGTTTTTTAAAAATTTTTATTTATTTTTTAAAATATTTTTTTATTTTTTATATAATATTTGAATTTTTTTTTAAAAAAAAAATTAAAAATAATAAAATAACAATAAAAAATATTTCTTTTATTTAAATTTAAATATACATATATTAGAAAATTAATTGTAAAAAATATATATAAATTAGGCATATGTTTATTAAATTATATGTTTTTATATATGTGATAAAAAAATATAATCTATTAAGACTATATAATAATGTTATATAAATAAATAATTCAAACATTTTATTATTAATTATTATTACATATAAATATCACAGACTTATATTAATGTAAATAAAGTGAATTCAGTCCGATATTTTAGTCAACAATTTTAACTGAAAAAATAGTATTATTAAAATAAAATTATTAATATAAATTGATTACATATAAATTTCTGATTATTATTTTTAGTTATATATTATTTATAATGACATTTTTATATTTTTAAAAGTAATTTAATTTATTATTTTTTATTTTTTTTAGATTAATTATTATATAATTAGTAATAAGTATTTTAAAATAATTTTTATATTTTTATATTATTTTACTATTAATAATTGTTTTTTTAAAAGTAAATTTTTAATATAAAAATATAAATCAAATACAATTGATATTAATAATTAAGGAATTATACATAAAAATTTAAATTTAATAATCATTTTATATAATTTCATTATTAATAAGTAATTTATTATATTACAAAATAATTTAAAAACTTAAATTTTTATATTAAATTTATCCTTTATATATTTATTTATTATTGATATTTAAAAATAAATAATCAAATTAACACAAGTTTTTTAAAAAAATAAAAACAGAAAAAAATAAAAATAAAAAAATGAATTAATAATATAAAAACATGCTTGATGAAGATTTTTTTTAAATATAGAAATATATAAATTAACTAAATGAAGGTTTACCTTCAATTATTCCTTCTTAAATAAATGTAAATTAATAAAAAAAAAAAAAACAAAAATATAAAAAAAATATAAAAAAAGAATGAAAAGCATTTAATAGAATCTTTAATATTCTAAATCAAAATGTACGGAACAAAAGTAATCGAATTATACGATGCATTAGACTAATAATATCCATCAGATCGTATATATAGCCATGAATAATGTTAATAAGAATACCAATAATTATTAGATAAGTATACAAACCTATAAAATAAATTAGAGCTAAAATAAAATAATGATCAAGATTTTAATTGGTAAGACATAAATGAAAATCTTGATATAGCATTTAAAAATAATTGCGATTATTAAAGAGGATGTGAAGTACTATAAACATTAGACTATAAAATAAACTCAAAAAACGTTTTTTGTGTAAATGAATGGTTATCTTAATGCAATAGATTAAAAGATAATATAATCGAATAAATATGGTAAAAAATATACCAAAAAAATAACTAATTATCAAGAAATTTATTACCAGAAAGCACTTTTTTTACAATATCTAAACAAATATTTGTAGAATTAGAAACTTAATAAACTCAAAGAATAAATGAAATATGTTAATTTGAAACGAAAATTGAATATTTGAATTAATAAATATAAGAACTATAAACAAATAAATAAAGCGAACAAAAATGTTAATATTTAGAAGAACAAATTAAAATATAAGAAGAAAACGTATAAAAAATAGCCCAAAAATTGCATCAACTTGAATTTATAAATTAAGAAAAAAAATAACTTTTAAATTAAGCAGAAAATGAAAATTTTAATATTAAATAAGCCTTAAAAAATTCCGAATAAGAATTAAATGAATATAAAGGCTAAATTTAACAAATGAATATAAAATTTGAATAATTCAAAAATAATTATACAGAAAAAATCAAAAACTTTATTTAAAGCATTGATTAAATTCATTAAGAAAATGAAAAATAAATGTAACTTAAAGAAAAAGAAATCTAATCTTTTAAAACAAATATTAAAAATCAAGAAGAACTTATTAATTAATATAAGGAGGCTATAAACTTAAAAGAAAAAATTGGAATTTCTTAACGATAGTTTGGATTTATTAATAATGAAAATAATGAAGATGCTTTAAATAAAGTTTAATAATATAAAAAATAAGTAATTAAATTAAAAGAGAAAATTATTGAATTAAACAAATAAAATGATGAAAGTTTAAACAAATACATAATTATACTGAACGAAGTAATCATTATATTTTATATTTTTATTTTATTTAAAAAAAAAAAAAATAGAATGAAAAGTTAAAAGAGGATAATATTAATCTTAATACAAAAAATACAAAATTATTAAATGAAAATATTGCTTTAAGGAACGGAATATTTTATAAAGATAATACTTTTAAAGAATTAGAGAAATGCTTATATACTATTGAATAATAAAAATAGGAGATTTTTAAATATAAATAAATAATATAGGAAAGCGAAAAATAATATATAAAAGAAAAATAAATTAATAAAATTTCAATTTTAGAAGCTCATAAAAAAATTGACGAACTAACATAAAAAATTAATATTTGAAAAAAATATATTATTCAAAAAAAATAAAAAAAAAAATATATTAATTAATAAATATATAAAAATAAAGATATAAAATATTTAATAATAAAAAAATTAAAAATGTAAAATTAAACAACATAATCAAATAATAATCATATAACAATTGAAAATATAGATAACTTAACTGAAGATGAATTAAATGTATTAATGACTAAATGGAAAGATCATCATATTCCAACAAATAGAAAAATATCATTTGGTGTATATAATCTTGTTTTTTGTGGATTAACTATGTATTGGACATTAAACTACAAAAAGTTTGCTAAATAATTTTACAAACCAAAACACTATAGTATATTAGAAATTTTTAAATATGGCACATTATAATCAATTGCCTTTTTAAGTCTTTATTTTACAGGAGCTTTCATTAGTAGTGGTTTTTATCATCCAATAGAATATATAAGAGGTTACGCATAAATATAAGGTAAAATTATTGACAATACAATAAAATTTGATCCTTATTTTCAAAATTATGTATTATATGATGTAATGAAATATTTTGGATTATCAAATAATATTTTATAACAAGCTTAAAATGAATTAATAAGTTCATAAAAAGAATTAGAAGAAAAAAACTTCTTTTCAGAAGAAACAAAAAGTATAATGAAATATAATAGTGAAGATTACAAACAACTATAATAAAATGATAACATGTAAGAAAATAATAATTAAAATAAATGATTAAAAAAAATAGTATATTAATTAATATAAAATAAAAGGCTATAAAAAGTATTAAAAATATTTTTTTACATATATAAAAAATAATATATAAATATATAAATATATATATATAATATATATATTTATATTTATAAATTTTAAAATATTATTTATATATATATAATTTTTATAATTATTTATCTATATAAAATTCTTTTTTTAATTTATATGTATTATCATAAATGCATTTTATTATTTTCTTTTATTCTTTAAATAAATTATTATATATTGATTTTAATAATTATAAATATAATAATTAAAATGTTTTTTAATGATTTTTTTTTTTTTTATTTTTTTTTTTATGAATTATATTTATACTTTTTTTATTTTTATTATTTTATATATTTTTGTTTTAATTTTAATTTTTTATATAGTAATTTAAATTTATTTTTAGCACTACTAATTTTTCTTATAAAATTTTATCAAAAACAAACATTTTTAATGAAAACAAAAAAATAAATTATTTGTGAAATATTTATTTTAAAAAATATAAAAAATTTATTGTTTCATTCTAAATATTTTTTTTGACATAAAAAATGTTTATAAATTAAATAATACAATCAAAAAAAATTCACTTTAAAAAAAAAATATATAAATCAAATAATAATTTTTAATAAAAAAAAATACATAATTATATATAAAAATACTTATAATATTTATATGTAGGCTTGTAAAAGAAGATTACTTCGAGATTTTAAAAAACTTTAAGATGATCCACCAAATGGATTAACAGCAACACCAATTGAAGATAATATAATGAATTGGGACGCTGTTATATTCGGTCCAGAAGATACACCATGGGAAGGAGCAACATTTAGATTAACCTTAGAATTTACTGAAGATTATCCAAATAAACCTCCTGTAGTAAAATTCAGAACTAAAATTTTCCACCCAAACGTATATAATGACGGATCAATATGTTTAGATATACTTTAAAATTAATGGAGTCCAATTTATGATGTTTGGGCAATTTTAACTTCAATTAGATCTTTGCTCTGTGATCCTAATCCAAATTCTCCTGCTAATGGAGAAGCGGCAAAATTATATATGGAAGATAGAAAAGAATATATAAGACGTGTAAAAGAAATTGTCGAATTAAGTTGGAACGATTAATGATTTTTTTTAAAAAATCATATTAGAAGAAAAAAATAAAATTAATAATAAATATATATATATATATATATATTGGAAATTTATTTGTTATTTTTTTTTTAATAATTATTATATATTTTTTCTTTTGTTAATTATTATATAAGTTCTTTTTTTTTTTTTAATAAAATAAATAATGTAAAAGAATATTTATAAATAATAAAAAAAATATTTATTAATATAAAAGTTAATATAAAGTTGTTAGAATATTTATAAATATATTAATTTTATAAAATATAAATAATTTTGGAATAATATTTAGAAAATATATATTTTTTTAAGAAAAAAATAAAAAAAAAATTATATAAATTTCTCTATATAATAATAAGTATAATTTAATAAATTTAATTTTAGTATTAAAAAAAAAATTATTTAAAAATTTTTAAATATAAAAAATATTTTAATTAAGAAAAAATAAAAAATTAATATTATTTTTCTATACTAAAAAAAAATATAATATTAAATTATATATTTTAAAAAAATAATAAATAAAAGGTAGAAAAATAAAATTCATAATTTTTTTAAATTATATTTATATGAACTCAAATTTTGGAACATCTAGACTTTAATCAAATAGATCAGGAACTTAAGTAATAAATAATGTTAAAGCGAAATAAAATTAAAAATAATAACAACATCAATAAAGCTTACCTTAGCAAAAAAAATAAAAAAATTTCTTCCATAATTTTAAAAATGGTATAAGATTAGATGAAACATAAGAAGGTTTAGATGAATAATAATAAAATGAATAAAATTATAAAAAATGGTAATGTTAATAATGTAGATATATAAATGAACCTGGTTCTACTGAATGTTAGAAATGTATATATTTTTAATAGAATTAAAATTTAAATAATCAAAAGAATTGAATTTAATAATTAATATAAATATATATATTAAGAATTTTTTAAATTATTTTTATAAAAAAAATAAAAAATACTATTATAATTATTATTTGAAATGTGATATATTTATAAAAAAAAAATATATTCATTTTAAAATTTGCATAATACTAATTTTTTCAAATTAATTATTAATATTTTACACATTATTTTTTTTTAATCGATATAAATTATTTATATTATTTAATTTTTATATTTAGTTTTTTTTTCTTTCTTTTATTTTTAATTATTTTAATAAAAAAAATTTAAGTAATTTATTAATAATTATATATTAAAAAAAAATTTGCTAAATAATTTAATAATAATAGAAATATATATATATATATATATATATATATGCATATTTATTTTATAAATATTTAACTTTATATGATTATATATAATTTTTTTAAAAAATTTAAAATATTTCTTTATTTTTTTACATATATACAATTTTACAGAAACTTATTAAAAAAATGAAAAAAAAAGAATAACAATAATAGTAACCAATTGTATTTATTTATTCAAATATTTTTATAAAAATTTTTAAAATAATAAAATAAACAGAAATTAGGAAGAAATACAATTTTAATATTCGAAAATTAAAAAAATTCTTAAATCTAAATCTAATAAAATTCTTCTTTACATATTTCTTGTAATTATTTTTTTTTTTTTGGAAATACATTATAAAATAAAAAAGAAAATTTTATAAATCCTTTTTTGTAGACATATAAAACCCCAAATGATAATTTATGGAATTTAATTTCCAAATAAATAATAACTCCTTTTGCTCCATAATATAGTGGTTTATATGATTATTAAAAATACATTGTTAAATAATAAGAATAAAAACCTGAAAACTAAATAAACAAATTTATTAAAAAATAAGATTCAGTATATAGTAATAAATAAGAAGTATAAAATAAAGAATATTAAAATGAAAATGCATAAATTTATTAAAAATAAAAATCTTCTTAATCCTTTTTTTAAAGAAAAAAATCTAATTCATAAAATCAATTTATTAGGAGAATAAAATATAGTTAAATTTCTGAAAAAAAATAACAAAAAATTATAAAAAGTAACATTGAAGAAAACGAATACTAATTGATATCAAAAAAATAAAAACAAGTAAAATCGATTTCTTTAAATAAAATATTAGTTATAGATTAAGTTCTAGATTATAAAAATAATTCATATTTTCTTTCTAGAGTTAAAAATTCAAATAACTTATTTTTGCAAAAAGAAAAAAGCAAAAGATTAATAAACAGCTTTTCTCATATAGATAAAATTAAAACAAACGAGGCTTAATCAAATATAATAATTTAAATTAGAAGAAAATCATGTCATTGTGTATTATGTGGTGGTTAATTAAATAAATATTAATAAATAGATTATAAATATAGAACATAAAATGCCAAGAAAGATGATTATACTAAATCAAATTCACCAATAAAAACGAATGTTAATTCCGGAAAAAGCTTAATATTTTCTAGTAATTTTACATTGAAACCTAAAAATAATAGTATATTTTTTTAGAAAAGTAATCCAAAAATTTTAAATAATGTTTAACCTTGTAATTTTAAAGCTTCCATTAGTAAACTTTAATAATTAAAAACTGAAAATTAATAATAATAATATAATTTGTCGGATTTTAAAATTTAATAAAAGTAAATTTATTAAAATTTTTATTGAAATATATATATATATATATTATATATATATTTTTATATATTTTTTATATGTTATATATATATATTAAAAATTATTATAATAGTACTAAAAAAAATTCATCTACTGATATAATAAATATTAAAAAGTTAAGCTTTTAAAAGAATATAAGTATTCTTAATGTAAATTTATAAGACAATTTCTAAAAATCAATTTAATTAATATAAGAAATTAACGATAAAGATAAAAATAATATATATTAAAAAAATGATTATAAATTTAATAAAACATAATATAAAAAATAGTAATAAAAAATATAGATATTTAATAATAAATAAGATATATAAACAATTCGAAAATATTTATAAAATAAACTTAAATATAGTCTAAATACATAAAGGTTATTAAATTATAATTTTTACAATAATAAAATTATTTAAAGGAAGAATGAATTTAAATTTAATTGAAATAATTTTGTATAATAATTTTTTAAATCCCATATTCTTTATTTTTAAATTTAAAAAAAAAAAATTCTTATAATAAATGTAATATAATTTCTTTTATATTTAAAATAATATATTAAATTAAGAAAATATAAACAAAATTATTATAAATAATGTAATTTTATTTAATTATTATAATATTATTTTATTTTATTTTAATAAATAGTTAGTATATAAATTATTCTATTACTCTATAGTTATTGTAATTGTATTTATTTTGCATTTTTTTCTAATTTCTAATAAGTTTCACATTATATATTTTAAAAGTTAATAATAAAATCTATAAAAATATAAAGAAATTAATAAATAATTATATATTTATGTTTAATCTTATAAATATCATTATATTTTTTTGAAAACAAACAAATTAAATCTTAAATCTTATTATTAATTCAGTACTAAAAAAAAAAAATAAAAAAAAAATTATAATTAAAATAATATAAAGAATAATTTTTATAATATATTATTAATAATTAAATAAAAATATAATTATCAATATTGAAATTTAATACATTTAAATTTGCAAAGTATAATTTAATATGACTTAAAAAAGTTTTTTCTGAAATAAAAAATAATATAAAAATTCTGATATTTTCTTACCATTTACAATAAATATAAAATTTTTTAATAAATCTAAGATATTATTTTACTATAATAATTAATTAAAATTAATATATGTTAAAATTTTATCTTATAAAATCTAATTATTTACACTTATATATTTATTTTTTATTTATTTTATTTAACTGCTTTTGCTCAATAATTGTAAGCAAAACATGCTTAATATTTTAAAAGCCTTATTTAATCTAAAAAAAAAAAAAGAATATAAACAAGAAAAATATAATTATTAAAAAAATAAAAAATAAAAATGAAATTAATTTATTTATTTATATACATATTTTTAAATTTTGCATATTCTGTTTCTAATAATCAATCTTGCTTAGTTCTTAAAAAAAATAAAATAAACTTTTGTTGGTTATTTGATGAAGAATCAATAACATTTAAGATTGAATATAACTTAAGTAATTCCTTTTTCTTCCGAATACTAACAGGTGAAGAATCGGATAAAGACTTTTTAGGAATCTTAATAAGTTAAGCTTAATAAAAGGATTTAGTTTTAATAGATGCTTATTTAGTTGACAAAATATAAATAAATGACGAAGATTTGGGTGGTAAAAATAATCTTATATTAATAGAATAAACATAGTAATATTGCATCTTTAAAAGATTATTAAATACAAACGATCCATTTGATAAAATATATAAATAAAATGAAATTGTATGGATAGAATATTAAATAATGAATGAATCAAGTTCTATAATAAAATAAGGAAAAGTATAATTTCCATTCTAAAATGGTTATCATGGTAGTGGAATAGGATGGAAAAATGAATCCCCAAGTTTAATTAAACTATTTCATTTTTGGGTTAATTTTGCAATGTGGGGAATTCTTGTAGATTTAGGAAACTGTGCAGCAAGATTTTTTAAAACTAAAAAATACTATATTTAAATACATGGATATATTATGCTTTTGGTTTGTACTACTACTTTTATAGTTGAAATGATTGTTTTGGTGAAAAGTAAATATTTTTATATCTGTTTATTTTATTTTTAAAAAATATAAATAAAAAAAATTAAAGACCCTAAAATTTTTATTAGATATTCAACTTTATCATAAATTTAAATATTGCATTTCTTATTGGGATTTATTTTTATGATTTTGTTTATATTATAAGTTATTGGTGGATATGTATTGTATTTAATATTTTCAAGAGAATAGTTTAAAATGAATAAATATTCTTACTATTATAAGCTATTTCATTAAGTAATTTAATAAAAAAAAAATTCTTTAATTTATAATTCATATATTTAATTTAAAGATTTTTGGATATATGCTTTATTTTGCTGGAAAAGCAGGTGTTCTTACAGGATTTATATTAATTGAAGATTAATATGTAATGTAAGATTAAATAAATTTTTTATAAAATATATTAAAAAACAAACATACAAAAGAAATATTTGTTATATTCTATTTTCAACTTTGATACTTTTGAGAATATTAGCTGAATACTTTTTCATATTTAAACCTAATTTATTTACAAAGATACTTGCATTAAGAAATAAATAATATCAAAAACTAAAAGACCTTGAAGAAAAGAGAACAATACTTTTAACAAAACAACAAATATTTGAAGAAATAAAAAACATAATAAATGATTTTAGTATAACGTCTAAAGGAATCATAAAATTGTATAACAATATGATATTAGTATTATACGATAATAAAATTTACGATATTGCAAAAGTAAATCACCCTGGTGGAAATTTTTTAATGATGTAAATAAAAGGAAGAGAAATAGGTCGTTTTATGTACGGAGCTTTTGGTTTGGAAACTACAAATATGTAATCTTATGATCATTCTAAATATGCTTTTAAAATGTTAGATTAATATTATATAGGAGAAATATAAAACATAAATGTTTTCTCAAGTAATTATTCCGAATAAACGAAATGGAAAGTGCTTAAGTAAACAAACTTAGATAATTTTTCTTCTCTATTCTATTTTAAAAATGAGGACAATAATTTAAAAATCAATAAAGTTTTCTCGGGAATGTAATGGATTGGAAGACATTTCGTACTTAAATGATAGCTAATATAAAAGAAGTACTAGATAGTATAGTAATGTTATTTCTTTCAGTGATTATGGAAAGGAATTAAGAAAATAATTATTTAATAATTATATAAATATTATGTAAAATTAATAAGAAGAAGTTCAATTTAATTATAACTTGCTAGAATCTTATAAAAATGATAATTTATTTAATTTAGTTATCAAAAAGTATAAGTCTTAAAAAGGATTTTCTTAATATATTCATGAGAATGTTGACTAATTTTATATAAGAGGACCTTATGTAATTTAATATAAATATTATTATATATAAATTTGTTTTCGATAAATTTTAATTATAGGGCAGAGGATTAGAATTAAGTAATCGAACTTAAGGTTTACATGTATTTATTTGCGGAGGAACAGGGATTTTACCTTTCTATGATTTATTGGATTATTTATTTAAATATATGATATATAAAAGCTTGAAATAAAAATTCATTAACCCTAAATTGCATTAATAAATTAATTTAAATAATGAAAATTACGAAGAAAACATACATAAAGATTTCAAAGTAAAATTATTAGCATCTTTCTAAAATGTTGGAGAAAGTTACGAAAGCATTCAATTAATAAATTAAATGATGTAAATAGAAAAAGAAAATAAGTTAAATATTTTCTCTTGTATAATTAAAGTTTCTAATAATATTAATTTAAAAGATTAATTTCCCTTTATTGAATAAGGTTTTTGCAATTTTAGCAAATAGTTTTTGGTTAATAATATTAATATTTAAAATACAAAAAGAGCTTTTGTTTGTGGACCACCTAATTTAAATAAAAACGTTTATTAAAATTTGCTTGATTTAAAAGTTAATAAACTTGACATAGTTTTAGTTTGATTTTTTTTCTTTTTTATAATAACCACTTTATTTATATTTATATATTATTTTATTCTTTATTTTTTTATAAATAAAAAAAAAACTTAATCTATTAAAAAAATAGATAAAGTCCTTTTTTTTTTTAGTTTTTTAAAAAATTTACAGAAATAATTACTAATAAACAATATATTTTATTGACTATTTATTAATATGATTTCTTATTAAAAGTATTAAATTATAAATAACTTGTGTTTAGATTATTTTATTTTATTTTCATTTATTATTTTTAAAAAACTTAATAAAAAAAAAAACACACACATATTATCCAATATTTCTCGTTTTTTTTTTTATTAATTGAATTTTTTTAAAAAAATTGCTGGGAAAAATAATTAATAACAAATAGTATATTATTTATTCTTTTTTTTTTTTTCATTATATTTATAATTAATTTCTATCTTATTATAAACTATAAGATTCTCCCGATATCATCCTACCTCTTTTAATTTTTTAATTTTCTTCGTTTTCTTATCTTTTTTATTTATAAAACTTATATGCTAAACAGAGAATAAAACAAAGTAAGTAAAACTAAATAAATAATAAAATAAAAATATTATTTTTAATTTAAAGATATACTGCTGCTGATAAAAAAAGTGATGTTTTTGTTGCATTTCTATCTTGTAATTCCCAATTAATAAATCTAGTGCCTGAAGCTACTATTAAACCAAGTATACTCTTTAAAAATAATTTTATATTAAATATCAATATTTTATTATATGCAGTTTTTTATTTATTTGTTTTTTAATCAATTTATAAATACCAAAAATAATACACCTAAAAATGAAATTATAGCACAAAAATCAAGACCTTAAAAAATTAAATATTTTTTAATTATTGATATTGTTTATTATATTTATTACAAAACATTCAATAAATTCTTTTGAATTTGATTTTTTTTTATTTTAATAATTTTTTATATAATTATTAAATAACTAATTCTATATTATTTTTTAAAAAAATATACATATACTTTAAAGAAAAAATATCTACGTTATTAAAAACTGATATTAAAGAATTATAATAAAATTTATTTATTTTGAAAAGAAATTTTATTTTAATAAAAGACATAAAAATAAAATCTAATTATAATAAGTAAAAAAGACTATATTTTATTAAAAATTTAAAAATAATTAAAAGACTTATATTTTTTATAATTTATAATTAAATCTTAAAAAAAAAATATAAAAGATTATTAAAAATTCTATTTGAATATTATAAAAAAAAGTATATAGTAATTATTTTATAAAATTATATGCACATTATATTATTTATTTGAAAATAAATAAAATCTTATTAATAATATATGTTTTTATTTAATATTAAATTTTGAAAATAATTTTAAAACTTTGCTTATTTAAAAAAGTAAAAAACATTTTTATTTCTTTGATAAAAAAATGATTAACGAAGATTCTTAAGTATCAACAAAAAAATTAAAGCTTAATAGTATAAATTAAATTAAAAATAAAAAAAAATAGAAACTAAAATTGCAAATAAAACAAGGAGAAAATTAAAACCTAACAACATTTTAATAATATTTAAAAATAAAATTAGAAAAAGAGTAAAATTAAAATTTTTTATTAAGCTAAAAACAAATAAATTAAACTTTAAACAATTTGTAATAAACACAATAAATATATGAAACAGTTTAAAAAGATATACAAAGCGTTTATAAAAATAAAAATAAAAAAAAATAAAAAAAAATATTTTTAATATAAAGTGCCTTCAAGGAAAATAATAAAAATTAGAAATATAATATTATTAAAATCAATAGCCATATTTTGAAAAATAAACAAATGAATATTAGTTGGTAAGACCTTATACAGGATTATCAAATAAAGAGATGGAAATTATATTTTAATAAAATCCTATATTTACAAAAAATGAATAATAAAAGTTAAATTAATTTCGAATATCTAGTAGTACAATAAACTTCTATTCAGAATTTAAAAGTTAAAAAAAGAAAAGGATGGAATAATAAATAACAGTATAAATAAATAAAAAATACAATAAATAAATAAAAAATAAAAAGGCATTTGTAAATAAAGTTGTAAAATAAAATGCTTTGAAAAAAAATAGCATAAATATAGAAAATGAAGAAAAAGACATACATAAATACATATATCTAAACCACAAAAAACGTATACAAAGTGCAAACTTAAAATAATTCGAAAAATCATTTTCAAGTAAATTAGGAAGAATAAAATCTGCATAATAAAAACCTTCTATATCATACTTTAAAAACAAAATAAAGTAAGCTAATTTAAATAATGAAAGTATTAATAATGCTTAAAGCTTGAAATAAAGCAATACTGATTTATTTTAAAAAAAATAGACGTTTTTTGGTTAGATGCTTTTGGAAGCTATTAGAAATAAAAAAAAGTAATAAAATAAAAATGGTTAAAACTCTGAATTTTAAGTAAAAGAAATTTAAATTTTTTAAAATTTCACTTATAAATCACCTTTCCCTCTTTGGCTTGTAAGAAATAAAAATTATTAAAATCTTAAACAGACAGAAGAATTTGATATGAATAATAAAATTATTTCTATTTGCAAAAATGAGTATAAATATAAACATTTTTGTTTTTATTTAATATAATAAATAAATATATAAAAAAGACCTTTTAATCGTAGCTAATTTGAAAAAGATATTATATGCATGTTTTTATAAAAATTACCTTTTTTTAAACTTATGCCTTATCATATGCTTGAGTTAATATCTTCAAGATTAAAGTATTGTTTTTATAACGTTGGATAATACTGTAATTTTTTTAATAATTCTTTTTCTAAAATTTAATATAAATTATGAAAAATATATATTAAAAAGTATGTAAATAGGGTGATTAAGGTGACTGTATGTTTATAATATTTAAAGGATAAGTAGAGATATTAATTAATGGGTTTTCAATAAACAAATTTTTTTATTCTGGAGAGTTAGTTGGTAGAACAGCATTAGAAGAAGATAAACCAAGGTATATATAAAATAAAAAAAGTAAAAATAAAAAAATATATTATTAAAGAAATGCTGATGTGAGAGTAAAGGTCCCTTGTCATATTTTAACTTTAAACAAAATGGATTATTCATAATGTTTAACAGTATTATAAAAAAAAATTAAAAAAAAAAAATTAAAAAATTAAAATTAAAGAGAGCAGTTTAAAATGAAAAAGTTAATATTTTAGAATTCATATCAAATTTATCTTTTTTTAGGCATTTTAGTACATAAAAAATAGAACGTTTATGTCAAGAAATAAAGGAAAATTTTTGGCTCCAAAAGAATGTTTATATAAGGAAGGAAATTCTATAGATAATTTTTATATAGTAAAAAGTGGACATTTAATAAAAGTACTTAATATTGTTTTAGAAAAAAAGAATAAATGGCCAATATAATCTGTAGGAATAAGCTAATGGGAAAGTCATATTTATAAAAAGAAGTATTAATGTACTATTGATTTTAAATCTGGAGATATTGCTGGATATTATGACTTAATGATAAGAAATAAAGATGATGTAAGAACTGAAACAGTAGATGCGGCTGATGAAACTTTTGTATTATTTATTAATAGGAATACTTTTCAACTAAGTATATATATTTAATTTAATTTAATTTAATTTAATTTAATTTAATTTAATTTAATTTAATTTAATTTAATATATTTAGTATTTGATGAGGATGATATGAATATTTTTGCTGAAAATCACAAAAAAAAGTATTCTTCAAACAAAGAAAGTCTCATTTAAAAAATTAATAATTAAGAAAAAATATTTACAAATAATTTATAAGCATTTTAAGAATCAGTTCTTTTAAATTTACAATCTTGTTAATCTACTAAATTAAATATTTGTAATTAAAAAGTAAGTAGATTAATTAAAGTAAATCATAATAAAAATATAAAAGAATTTAGCAAAAAGCTTCCTTCTAAAAATTTGAAAAAAGTACATTTTTATTAATATAAATTTAAAAATTTATTTCATTTAAAAATAAAAATAGTAAAAAATTATAGAAGAATTATAAAAAAAATGAAAATATGAATATGTAAAATAAATTTTACAAATATTATATTATAAAAAAAATAATTTAATTATAATAATATATAATTTATTCTGTATTTAATAAAAATTTAATTATATATATATATATATTTTTAATATATAGTTCATTATCTAATATAAAGTAAATTAATTAATATATATAAAACTCTTCTTCTTTAATAGTCTTATAATTTTTATTAACTTTAATATTAATCTATTTTTTTAAGTTATTTTAATTTTTTACTAATTGATTTATTGGTGTAAAATACTGATTTTTTTAAAAAAAGATTAAGTATAAAATCAGATTAAAATATTTAATAATTATATAAAAAAATTTCAAATCTTCATAGTTTAATCAGAACTATTTAAGTTTAATATATTTTAGTGATGATTTTATTAAAATTAATATAATATTTTGTATATTTCGATCATCTTATCTAAATAATTTTGAAGTTAACATACATTTGTTTCTACATTTAACTTATAAAAAAAAAAATTAAATTTGTACTTATGTAATATATATATATATATATATATTTATATAATATATATATAAATTTATTTATTCTATAGAATTTTATTATTTACTAATATTTGAATAATAATTTATTGTTCATCTCTTTTTTTTATGAAATATATTAAATAAAAAATAATTAAATATATAATCTTATATAAAAATATTATCATATGAATAACCTAAACATTTATTTTGTTTTGATTTACTATATAAATATTATTAAATTAGCAATATATTTAGATATGTTTATTCTGTTTAAATAATATTATTAAATTACTTAAAAATATGTTTGATTATCATCTTCATTTGATTATAAAATAATTGAATATTTTCTATAAATTTTATTTTTGAAATAAAAAAATACGTTTTTTAAAACAAATAAATATATTTAATTAATCAGATCATTTTAATTTTAAGTGTTTTATATTGCTTAACTTTTTGTTCTATATTTTAAAAATTTATTTATAGTATTTAGATTATTAAAACTAGACTTATATTTAACTTTTTAATTATATTATATTAAAAATATTGAGTTTAATATTTTCTTTGAATAAATTAAGATATTTACACAATCATTGATTTTAATACTAATTATTTATTTTGATTTTTATGTATTTAACTTTAAAAATATTTGAATTTCAAAATTATAAAGTTTGTTTTTTTTAAACAATAATTTATAGCTTTCATTTTATATTTTACTTAAAACTTTCGAAATACATAGTGTGATTTTAGTTTTTAAGTCATTTAAAAAAAATGCAATTTTTTAAGTTAACTAAAAAAGAAAAAACAAGTAATATATTTAAATATTAAATTTCAAAGATTAAAATGTCTATTTAATGATAATTTTATAAGATTACAAACATAATACTTAAATAGTCTATATTTTTAAAACTTTAATATGCAAAAACTAATAAATCGTTTAAAAGAAAAAAAAAAATTAAAAATTTATAAATAAAATTTGTAATAAAAAAATATATATATAAAAATCAAAAAAAGGGTAGGAAGGATATGTGTCAAGAGTAGTCTGAATTGAATTTATCTAAATTTAAATTTAGAAATTCGCGTATTGCACTTAATATGCACTGCCAAGTGACTATTCCACACACCTTTATTAAGTAAATTAATGGGATATCAAATATTATTGAATAAATATTATTCAAAATACTCTCTTTTATCCACTCCCTAATAAAGGGCTTTTTTTCTAGTAGCCACCTCTGCACTTTCATGCATTAACATTTCGATTTGACGGCAACTCAGACCTTCTCAGGCTCTTTTATATTTGCTACTTTTTCAAGTAACATTTTTTAATATATCTAAGCCTCAACGCAAACTTAAACACATACCCTCCATTAATATATATTATTTTAATAAAATATTAATATTATTTATAATTAAATATTTTTATTTTATGGGTTTAATTTTATTATTTTAATTTAAATTTTAAATATAAATATTTTATTTTTTTTATATGTAAATAATATATCTTATTTATATAATATCTCATATATATTCCATTAATTATTTACAGTAATTATAAAAGTTATCTTTATTTAATAAATCTTCGTTTAAGTAATATTAATATTTAATCATTAAATTATCTAATTCTTAATTTAAATTTGTACCGATATATTAAAACATTGAATGATATATTTTTTAAGGATTATTTCCTTCATAAAAATAATCATTTATATGACAAAAACCCAGATTTATAATTAATTTTTTCAATCTAATCCTTGAATAAAACTACAAATAATTTTGTTAAGAATGATCAGGATATTTTTCATGCATTTACTTTAAAAAATAGTATGTATTTTATTCATTTTTATGCACATTATGTTCTCTAATAAATAAAAAACCACCAATTTTAATACATCTTTATATTTCTTTTAAAACTTTTTTAAATTTTCTAAATGATGTAAAGACATAAAACAAGTTACTAAATCAACAGATCTGTTTTATAATTATATTTTATTATCTATGTTTTAAATGTAGTTTATTTTAATATCATTAAATGGTTATTTGAAATCTTCCTTTTTGAATATATCAAATCCATGTAATTACTTTAATTAAAAATATTTACCTATTGAAGCTGATATAATTCCGTTTCCACATCCAATATCTAAATATTAATTTATTTTTATGTTTTTAGGAAGAAGTTAAATGAGGTTTTTTAATCTTTCTTAATTTCTCTATTTTTTATAAAAATAAAATTTTTTGTTTTACATTTATTGATATTTAATTTGTTAATAAAAAATTTAAAATAGTGAAAAAAAAAAATTAATAAAAATTTATATTATATATAAAAAAAAATATATACAAAATATATAAATATATATATATATATAAATATATTAATATATTAATATATTAAAAAAAAAATTAAATACATTTATTAATATTTTTTATAAAATTATTAAATATAACAAAAATTATATTTTATTCAATATATATAAATATTAAACGAAAATTAATATTAAATAAAAGTAATTGTATATATTTTTATAAACTAATATAATAAAAAAAAAAAATTTAAATATTAAAAAACAAATAAATATATAATTGATATTATTATAAAATATAATATTTTATAAATAAAAAATTAAAAAATATTTATATTTTATAATAAAATGATCAATTTATTATTATAAATAAAATTATTATATTTTTAAATTATTATTAATAATATTTATAAAAAAAATATATTAAAGAAAAAATTATTTTATTAATTTTAAATAAAAATAAAATATTTAATATATTAAATAAATAAAAATATATATATATATATATTGAAATATTAAAAATATATATAACTTATTTTTAATTACAATATATAATTTAAACTACAATAAAAAAATTATTATAAATAAATAAAAAATATCTTAATAAAACATATCTTTCTAAATCAATTTTTTTAATTTTTATACATAATAAATATATATAAAAAAAACAGATTGTATTTAAAAATTTATAAAAATATATATTTAAATATAAAAATATATATATAATTATTATAATAAATAAAAAAAATTATAAGTAATAATAATACAAATAAAAATAATAATAATAATAATAATAATAATAATAATAATAATAATAATAATAAATTGTGTGAAAATATAATATGCTATACAATATTTATTTAATAAATAATTAATATAATGAAATATTATAAAAAAATTATAAAACTAATATTAAAAATATAATATATTAATAATAAAAATTATAATTATAAATATAATAATAATAATTTAATAATAATAACAATTATAAAAATAATAATAATATTATAATAATTATAATTTTAAATATTATAATTTTTATTATAATAATAATGATTATTATTTTTTAAAAAAGTTTAATTTAATTATTACAAAATAATTTATCAATTTATCAAGATATATTTATCTTAATTCTATATATATTTATTTATCTAATTTTTTTTTTTATATTTAAAGTTTATATAGTATATTTTTCTTTTTAATTATTTTGTATATTTATTTTATATATTTACTATAATTACTAAAGTGAGTTGGATAAATAATTTAGATTATAATTTTCATATATTTTTAAAAATATTTTAATTTATTTTAAAAATATAATAAAAAGCATAATTACCTTAAATAAAAATATTAAAATTTTATTATATAAAACTTTTTTATATTTAAAATATATATTTCTTATTTAACGTAACTTTATTATTTTTATTTTTTAAAAAAAAATTTTAAAAACTTTATGTATAAAAATACATTCATAAAATTTTTTAGTTTTTTTTATACTAAATATGTAATTTTTTAGTATTTTTTTTTAAAAAATTACTTTATTAAAATTATATTATATTTTTTTAAATAAAATATTATAATATTTCTAACATCATTTAAATAATTATTTTTCTTTTTAAATGTATATAAAATATATTTTCAATACAAATATATTTTTAATAATATTAATTTAAAGCATTTACTATAAACAAAAAATAATATGATATATTAAAACAATGAGATACAAAGTATAAATAAAAAACTGAATAAAATTAATTTAATTTAAATAAGATCATAACAGCAAAATTTAATCAATTAACGAGTTTTTAAATTATGATTCTATTTAATAGCCTGTTTAATAAATTAACTCTTAAAATGATAATATTGATAAAAATATAAATACTACCTCTATTTAAAATGTAAAAATGATTATAAAAAATTACAATATAAAATAAATATAAAATATTTTTATAATTTATATGATTTTTTTTTCATATTTAAACTATTTTTACATTTAATAATATATATATTTATATTTTATTTTGTATTTATTACTTTTTAATATTATTAGAATTTTGATGACAGAATTGAATGTTAAATTTGTAAACGAAAATTTATTTAAAATAGAATATAGAAACATGAAGAAGCATGTTAAAAATCTTAAAAGTTGAGACCTATTTTTAATTCAAGAGCAAAAAGAGCAATATATATTTTTAAATATTATATTTAAAAATCAACCATTTTTTTTTTTTAATTAATAAAGTTACCTTAAGAATCAAATAATGAAATAGTAATATAAAAATAAATACTAACTAAAACTATATAATAATACGAAGAACAAAAAAATGAAATTTAAAAGGACCATAAAAATTAAATTTAAAAGGAGCAAAATATATAAAAAAAACTGCCGAAATGGAAAATAGAACATTAATAATTTATATAAAATATGAGATATAATAAGTTAATAAATAAGGTTTTTCATAATATATAAAATATATAATATATTTTAATAATATAAAATTAAATTATAATTTTATAATAAATTATTAATCAAATGTATTATTTATAAATAAATAAGTTATAGAAAGAAGGAGGAGATACAACTTAAATATTAAAACCTTAAATTAACTTAGAATTATTAGGTTATATTTAATGTAAATTTTGTCATAGAAAGTTTGCAAAAGGTATTTAAAAAAAAAATATTAATACTTTTTATGTTTTAAAAAAAGATACTGCTGAAAGACATATTCCATTGTGTTAAAATATAATAAATAGACCTAAACCACCTAAAAATTCATAAATTAATTAAAATTAAATGACTTTAAATAATCAAGATTAATAAATATAAAAAGAAAATCGAGCAAGTATTGAATAAAATAATAATTTATAATAATAAGAAAAAAGAACGATTTCAAATAAAAATAAAAATTAAGAATTTAAAAGTATTACTGGATTACTTCCTAATATTAATTAGAAATAAAAGATAGATTCAAAATACTATACATCAAAAAAATTTCAAAGTATAAGCTACACATTTTTTAAAAATAAATAAATAATTATAATAGGTAAAAATAATATAATGGACACAAAAAACCATGAAGATGTATACAAAAGGGTAGTTAATTATAGTTCAACATAATGTCCTTATTGTAATAGAATGTTTTCTAAAAATTCAGCTTTAAGGCATATTCCTATATGTAAAAATATTATAAATAAAGCAAAACCCTTATGTGAAATTTCAGGAAATACAAAGTAATAAAAATTAAATTAATAAATAACTATTCAATTTTTAAAAAAACAAAAAGATTTATGTAAAAAAAACTAAGTAGTAAATTTACTAAATAAATCAAAAGTGAATATAACGAAATATTAAATAATTAAAACTACGGATTTTGTGGATTTTGTGGGTAAGGATAAATTCCAGAACATAAATATTGTGGGAGTTGTGGAAAAAAAAAAATCCTAAAATAGAAAAAATAAATTATTTAAAAATAAAATTGATAATTATAAATACATATAAAGCATTTAATTTATTAATAATTTAAACAAAAAAAATAATAATTATATTAATTAAAATATTATGAAAATTTATTTATTATAATACATATTATATTTATTTATATAAAAATGTATATTATATAAAATTTTTTTTAAAAAAAATTTGTTTTATTTTTTTTTAAAAAAAATAACAAATAAACTTATTTCATTAAAAAAAAAATATTTATTAAAATTAAATGTCTAAACAAGATACATAAAATTAAAATTGTTAAAAATTAGCATATAGAATATTATCATGTTCAAGTGAAGAACCTTCAAATCCAGTAATGGAATTATTAACATAGTCCCCTTAATCAAAAGGATGGTAATCTTCGCGTTTTTGTGATTATCCATAAGAAATATTATTCTAGTTTATGTCTCCAGTACGTCTAAAATAATTGCAATTCTTATCACATCAAAGCAAAATAAGTTCAAGGATAGAAATATACATTTATATGCCTAATTAAAATGCACCATTTATAAATACAGATATAAAATATAAAAAGTTAGGATATTTATCATTAGATTCAAATGAAAGAACAGGTTATTAATCAAGAGAATTAAAAACTGTATATGTAGATGCTCCTTGCTTATATTTAAAATTAATCTTTAATAAATAACATAATAACAAATATAATATGTTTAATTAAGTAAAAAGAATATATAAATATATAAATATATAAATATGTAAATATATATATATATTTATAATTTTAAATTTATATTTATATATATATATTTATTTATCTTATTTTAAATTCTATAACATAAGGTTGGAATAATTGCACTTAGTGCCTTTGGTGAATTATTAACAAATTAATAATAAAATTCTACAAATAATAAATAATAAAAATAATATTATAATTAAATATAACACTAAACATAATATGATGCTATTACATTAGATAGACTTCGTACATTAGAAACAGCTAAAGAATAAGCTGTTTAAAATGAAGATTTTGAAGAAGCTAAACGCTTAAAAGACGCTATTGAACGTTTAAAATAAATAGGAACATAATTAAGGTATTTTTTTAAATATTTTAAAATTAATATTCAAATATTTTTGAAATTTATTTAAAAAATTAAAAAAAGATAATTAGATGAAAGAAAATAAATAGCCATATAGAATGAAGATTATGAGAGTGCTAAAATTATAAAAGCTGAGATTGAGCGATTAAGAAATGCTATTGCACCAGAATATATATTGTAAAAACCTGGTCCAATCAACTACCCTTAAACTAATTAACAATAATAATTTCAGAGGAGTTATATATAATTATAGTAATAACAAATATAATAATAATAATAATAATAATAATAATAATAATAAAAATAATAATAATAATAATAATAAATAATTATTAGTCCTTTATAATAATAATAATTTGATCCAATATCATAGCCAAGTTAAAATATATAATTTTAATAAAATAAAGATGAAATATTTTTATAAGATATTAAACATAAAAAAACATAGTTTTTACTCAAGAAATTTATTAAAAAGATTAACAAGATGAAGAATCTCCATATCAAGATTTAGTAATTTAAAAATAAATCGGAGAATAATATAATATAAAAAATAAAAATATTTCCAATTAAAACCATGATGAATAAATCATTCCTGCAGTCAAAAATTAAAACTAAAAAAAACCATGGGAATAAGAAGATGCTTATGAGCCAAACAGTTAATATAAAAAAGAAAATATTGATATTGAATAAAACACAAATCCTTAATAATAATAATAATAACCTGAAAAGCTTACTAATGAAGCCAGAAAACTTGCAGACCCTTTAATAGGTGTTATAGGAGAAGATTATGCTTCTAAGATTTTCTCTAAAGTTTGGAAATTAAGAGAAGATGGATTATAAGAACTCAGATAAGAGCTTTAGAATCCTGATAAACTTCTCTCAAAAGATCCTTAAGAAATATTTACTGCTATATGTGGAGTTTGTAATGCTACACTAGGTGATAGAGTTGCTTAAGTATTATAATCTTCAATGAATTTATTCCAGGCAGCTTGTGAATCTCAAAATTCAATACCTAAATCGACAAAAGGGGATATATAGTAATATTTAGATGGATGTGTAGGCTTATTAATAGAATAATTGGGTCAACATATTCCCAAATTAAGCGAAAGTGCACAACAATCACTTTTTGCTTTAGGAAAAGTTTCCATCATAGGAAATGCTTTTGTGACAAACTGCATATGTAAAGGCACTGGTTTAAAATAAAAGCTTTAAAATTCAATAAAACATATATAAGGAAGATTAGTTATATTGCAAGAATTTGTAAAAAAATACCAAATAGGAAACAAAGAAGTCCCTTTAAACCCTGTCGTAGAGTTTAGTGTAAAATAACTTTCGCATCCAAATTAAGAAGTAAGAAATGCGAGTATTTCATTACTTGTAGAAATCTATAAATGTGTCGGAGAGGCTAAATTAAATCCTTTTTTAGCTGAAGTTCCTTAATAATAATTAGACTTGTTATAAGAAGAATTCTAAGGAGGAAAGAAATAAGAAAATAAATAATAAAAAGAACATAAAGTTATCGTTTCTACAAATATTTAGCATTAGGGTCCTTCTGCCAAAATTAAAGGAAATAAAAAAAATGAAACCTAAGGAAATTTAAATAATAGTAATGACAAAAATAAAAATACAAATAATAATAATAATCTTACTAATAGTAATGAAGATGACACAAATAAAATCTGTGATTTTTGTGGTGTTTTTAATAAACAATTCATTGATACCATCAAACTAGATATGCATTAATGGAAAGAATGTCCTATGCTTATGGTCTGTAAATATTGCGCTTAAGTAGTAGAAATTTCATCTCTTGGATCTCATTTATTAGAAGAATGTTCTTAAATGAGAAAATTTAGAAAATGTCCAAGGTGTAAAGAACCTGTTCATGTAGATGAATATAATACACATGTTGATGAAAAAACTTGTTTACCTGCTAAAGGCATCAATGTTGCTAATAGATGTGTTTTATGTCATAGTGATATTCCACCAGGATAGTAAGGATGGAAAATTCATTTAACAGTTGATGGCTGTCCTAATAATGAAAGAAGTGTTGGATGAATTATTTATTAATTTTTAATATTTTTTTTTTTTATAATAATATTTTTATTATTTTTTTATTTAATTTTTTATTATTTTTTAATATTTTTATAAAAATAAATTTTTTTCTTATCGTTTTTTAACTATTAATATTATAATTAATTATATAAAATACAATTATTTATTTAAAATTTATTTTTTTAATATTTTTATTTAATGATAAAATTTAATTTATATTTTTTTATTTAAATGATTTAAGTGAATAATTTATTATTTAAAATTATAAAAAAAGAGGAAAATATTTATTTATTATTAATCGATAATCTAATTAATATAACTTTTAAAATTTAAATTACAAACTATACTTATAAAATTAATTAATTATTACTACTACAATACTTTTAAAATATTAACTATTTAATAATCTTAATATAAACATTTATATTAAAATTTTCAAATATATAATAAATAAATAATTAAAATTAATTATAAATGCTATTTATAATTTAAATATATATTAAAGTACTTTTATTTATATTTGATTTTATAATTATATATTTTTATTTTTTTTTAGAATTTTAAATATTGTTTTCTTGTTAATTTTAGTTAACTAATTATTTTGTTTTTATTTATTTTTTACTTTTGTTAAAAGTATAATTTTTCTTATTTTTTTATAGATATTTTATAATTTTAAAATTTGTTCTTTTAATTTTAGAAATATAGAAAAATATTGGTTATTTTTAAAGAACATTAATATAAAATTATGAATTTTTTTTTAAATTAGACAATTAATTCTTTCCTTTCTGATCTAAAAAATAAAAAGCTTTATTTTATTTTTTTCTTTAAATAGTAGTTTGCAAAAAAAAAATAAAAATAATAAATAATTAAAAAAAAAAAAACTAACACATTATACAAAAGAAAAAAAAACAAAAAAATGAGTAACAATACTTAATAAAATTCTTCTAAATTATGCACTGTATGCTAATAATTTTATGGAAATCCTGCTAATGATAACTTGTGTTCATCATGTTACAAGTAGAAAAAAAAAAAATACAAATATATAATCTATTAATTAAAAAAAAGATAAAAAATGGTTAAAAGCAATAACAATCCTTAATAATAAACCTTAAATACATGCTAAAACAATATAAAAATATTAACTGAAGATCTATAATAAAAATAAGCTAAAGAAACATAACCTGAAAATTTAATAAAAGATTAAAAAGAAGAAGTAGATTAATAAAAAGAATAAACAAAACCAATGCAAGTCAATAAAAATATAAATTTATATTAAAAATATTAAATATAAAAAAAAAATTAGGTTGATTCTAATAAATGTTGGAATTGTAATAAAAAAGTCGGTCTCCTTGGAGTGAAATGTAAATGTGAATTCACATTTTGTAATAAACATAGAATGCCTGAAGATCATTAATGTGATTTCGACTTTGCATCAGAAGGCAAATAAAAATTAAAAAATGCTAACCCTCTTATACAAAAAACTAAATTAGAAAAAATTTGATACTACTTTTATTATAAAATAAACTAAAACTTATTTGTTTGATTTTTTATAATAAAGGAAATAAATAAATATGTTAATAAAAATACACATATATATAAATATATAAATATAATGCTATGTGTATATTTTTGTTTTTTCTAATATTTTAAATCAATTATATATTTATTTGTTTGTAATTCATTTATTAATTTTATAAAAATTATATATTAAATTTAACATATTTTTTTTTTTTAATAATAATATACATATAACTTATTTTAAATATACTTTAAAAAAAAAAATTATTTTCTCTATTCACAACATAATTATATATAATTATTTTTCCCTTTTTATTTTAAAATTATAATAATAATATTTTTAAAATAATATTTATTTATAAAATAATAAAAAAAAAAATGTAATTAATAATTATGAAAAAAAAAATTATTATAAATATGTAAAAAAAAGAAAGAAAATTAAATAAAAAAGAAATATATAATATCACATTTTTAAATATAAATTGATAAATATAATAATTTTTTTTTAATTTAAAAATAAAAAATTAAATATATATTTATATATATTTTAATATGTATTTATATATTTATATTTATATTGATATTTATATATATATATATTTATAAATTTATATATTTTTATATTAATTAATATATATATTTATTATATAATTTAATTCATTTAACAATAAATATATTTTTCTTTTTTATCTTTTTTATTTAATTTATTATATAATATAATTAAAAAAATTATAAATGTAAAATAAATTAATACGCAATAATTATACTTCAGGTATTTCTATGGAATAAATATCTCAACTTAATGCTAATGAATTTATTAATCATAATTATATAAATTTTGAAGAACTTAATTTAAGTAAATTTTAAATATTTTTTTTTATTTATTATTATAAATAATATTTAGAAGTCATTAATTCAGATAAAAATAATTTATTGAATAAAAAATAATAATATTAAGTTAATTTATAAAATTATAATTAAAATTTATTAAATGTCGAAAGTAAAATTGTAAACTTTTTTAATATACAATAATATGCTATATATTATTTATTAAAAAAATAAAAATAATATAGTTGATAAAATGATATATTTAATTAGTATATGCAAGAGCCTTAATAAAAAAATATAAAAATAACTCAAAATAATATATAACTTAATAATCACAATATATAAAATAATAATAATTAAATATAATAACCTTATCATTCTAATTATTATAAATAAATTAACCAACAAATTTTATATGTACCTTAGTAAATGTTTCATTCTAATTTTTATTAGAGTAAAGTTACAAAACAAAGTGTAAATCTAAATTATTCTACAAAGATAAAATTAATAACAATCAAAATAAAAATCTAAATAATAATTAAAAGTAAAAAAATATAATAAAAAAAATTAAATATATATACATATTAAGTTAAATAGTTAAATGTAAGAAATGTTATTTATAATAGTAAATTCCATAAAATGATAAAATCATGTAATGCTATAGTTGTAAAAATGTATAGGAAAGTAAAATATAATATATATAAATATATATATTTATTAATTATAAATTTATTATTATATATTATTTATTTTAAAGTTTAAATAGAATAAAATTTCTAATATTCAATATTTCAATGCGGAATTTGTAAATCTTATGTACATTATTAACCAGGAAGTAAAAAAATATTTATATTAAAATTTAAATATATTTTTTTTAAAGTAAGAATATATTACTAATCCACAAAATGTAATACTGTAAATTTAGTTCCGAATAATACTATTTAAAATTAGATTTTATAAAATAAAGTTGAATCATAAATAAACTAATAATACAAAGAGACTATAAATAAATAAGACAATTTATAAAACAATAAAGATAATATTAATCTTGAAATTTAGCATTAATTTATAGAAGATGAAATAAAAAATTATGTAAAAGCTAATGATATTAAAAATGAAATTTAAGATGATAAAATATAAAATCCAATTTCTAATGATAATTAACCAAAAACTTAATATTAATAATAAAAAAAAAATTCTAATTAGGATACAGTAGAATAATAAAATGCTTTTTTTGAGTTAATTAAAAATTAGAAAAATATAGAAACTATAGAATTTTGAAATATTAAGAATATTTTTATAATTTTTTTTTTATATAGTTATATTTATAAATAATAATAAAAGAAATAGTTTTAAATTGAAATTATAAATGAAAATAATATAAATAAATAAATTAATATTACATTATATACACATTTAAATATTATTACTATTTAATAATTAAAAACTCATATACTTGGTTTTCTTTCTTATTCTGCTGCTTTTCTCCATGAAAGACTAAACTCATCAATTTTACTCATAAACTCATCATGAAATCCTAATAAAACAGACTGATCTTTATGTCGATTATTTAATATTTATTAAGAATTTGGAAAAATTTGGGACAAATTTAATTTAAGTTTTTATTTAAGATTAATATTTATATTATCTTATTAATTTTTTTTAGGATTAATAATATTTTAGATTTGACTTAAAATAATATGAGACTCTTCCTTTCTAGAAATTATATTTTTAATTAAGTCTTCTCTTTTTTAAAATTCAGAAATTTATATCTATTATTAGTTTATAATTTAAATAAGTTAAGGATTGGAAATTTATTATTGTTTTTTAGGAGATAATAAAACAATTTTTTTAATCAAATTATTCTTAAATTTTTAATTATTAAATTTTATTATTTTATCTATTATCGAATTCAAATTTAAATCAGTTAAATTACACTTTTTGTTTGGTGGAGAACTTAATTAGTTCATAAATTTTATATTTTATTGTTTATTTTTTTATAAAGGATTCGTCTTTTTAGTTATATTTTCATTTTCAATTAAAAATTCATGAGATTTATAAGGTTTATGTTATTATAATAATTATGATAGACTTGTTTATTTATTATTATTTAAACTTTAATTTAAAGTTGTTTTTGCTTGACTCGTTATTCTTTTTTATTTTATAAAAAAAAAAAATCTATTTTTTTTACATTTAAGGTGAAATTTCAGAATTACTTTATATTTTTTTATTTGAAAAAGATTTTTTTTGACTAAAAAGTTTTTTTTTGACATTATTTTGTACAAAATTTTAATATTTACTACTTTTTCTTTATGCTTCGCAATCTAAACTTAAATATTTTTTATTTTCTTTTCCGTTTTTTTATAAACTTTCATGCGCTTAAAAATAATTAGTTTCTTTGAAATTTTTACATTAGGTATTTAAAATTAATCGCTGACCAAATTGAGGGGAAAATTATTTATTTATATATTTACAGCTATTTGTATTACTAGAGTATATGGTAGGTTTTAATTAATCATACAACTATTAATAATACTTTAAATTGTATTTAAATAAATTTTGGGCTTTTTTTTACTGGCAATTTATTTCTAAAGGTTACTTTTTTTTTTTAATTAATACTACTTTATTAAAAACATTGGAGAGTATTATTATTGACTTTTTAATCTAAATCTTTTTACTTTTTTTAAAAATAAATAAATTAAAAATTTATTTTTTAAATATTTTTTTATTTTTTACAGATATATTTATTATGTTAGATGAATTAATTTACTGAAGTTTAATTCTTTAAACATTACAATTTAATGAGTTCCTCAATATTTTTCTATGAATTAATTAAATGAATAGAAGAAAATAAAATTAAAAAATAATTTATAATTTTTTTATTTTTTTTTAGATTTAAAAAATTAATATATATTACTTATAATTTCCCATTACTATTTAAGGTGTATTTTTTTAAGAAATTGTATTTGTCCCAAAAGGAACGTGATATTTTTCATAAAAGTCTAATTGCTTTTATAATTTATCATTTTAAAATGAGTTACTTTTAAGCATAATATTAATAATTATGTATTAAAATTAAATAAAAAAAAAATATATATATAAAATATATTATTAATATATATAAAAAGGTTTATTCACATTTTTTTAAAAAAATGAAAAAAAATGTAAAAAGAAAAAAATTATTTATAAATATTATAATAATAAAACAAGTAAAAATATATTAAAACAGTATAATATTTAAAATTATAAAAAATATATTAAAATTCTGTAATATAATATATTATTATGTATATACTATAATACTAATTAACATATAGAACAAATAAATTACAATAATATGTGTTTTTAATTTAATAAAAATAATTTAATTAATAAATTAAAATTATTTATTTTATTCTTAAATTTCTTTTTAATTAATAATAACTTTTACAAGTTCAACATTATTAATAATAATGATATTGTTAATATTATTGATATTAGTCAGTCATATTATTAAGATTATTCATATTATTTATGCTATTTATGCTAGTCATGTTATTCATATTATTAATGCTATTCATGTTATTCATTTTATTCATATTATTAATATTATTCATGTTATTCATATTACTCATGCTATTTATATTATTCATGTTATTCATGGTATTAATGTTATTCAAGTTATTAATATTATTCAAGTTATTAATGTTATTCATGTTATTAAGAGTGTTCATACTATTTATGTTTTTTGCGAATTCCATTTATTAATGTTTTTATTCACATCCACTAACAATAATATTATTAATAAGATTTATGTTATTGATATGATTCATAGGATTTTTAGTATTTATAGTGTTATGAGTATTTATATTATTCATATAATTCATATTGTTCATATTATTCATATTGTTCATATTATTCATTTGATTTATAGGATTCATAGAGTTAATTTAGTTATTAAGATTAAATTCATAATTTTCTTCTTTGGATTTAAAATTTAAGTTTTATATTTATTCTTATGGCATATAATTAATTTCTTAAATATTAACCTAATGATTATCTTAAATATAGTCATCTTTTAAAGTAATATGTTATTCAAGAGAATATTCTTTTTAATTATCAACAATGACATTATTTTATTTTAACTTAGTAGAATTTTAAGAGTTTTATGATTAGAAAATATTATATTTTTAAATAGTTTTATTCAACTTTAATTTACGAGAATTCTATTATTTAGACTCTTATTTGTTTTATACTTACCTTTTATAAGATTCTATAAATCTATGACTAACATTTTTTTATCTTTTCCTTTAGATTTTTTCTTCAGGGAATAAGGAATTCCAGATTTCGAATATTCCTCTATATTGTTAATTGTTTATAAAATGGAAAATAAATAAGGCAAAAGCACGTTTCCAAATTAAGCTTTACTAATCTTTAACCTCTATTTAGCTACTAGTTTATTCAACCACTATATTTAGTAAATAGTTCTTAAAGTTATTTATTTAGTTATATTTTTCAAGTTCACTTATATATCCAACCATTATTAGAATATATTTGGCCTCTTTTATACATGAGTATTATTTTAATATGTAATCAGTAATATCTTTGACTCTCTACATATTTAAATGATATTTCAAGAATTATCCCGCATAATCTTCCAAAAAATAATTATTTATTGAATTCTGAAAATGATTATTTAAAAAATGTCTATCTTTTTTAACTTTATCCAAAATGTATAAAACATCATTTTTTATTTGTTCTTTTTGTTTTTCAATATTAATCTCAGTAATCATTTTAAATATTTTAAGTCAAAAATTATTTTTTTATTAATTTTTTTATTAGATTTTTTTAATTTAATAAAAATATTTCTTATTTTAAATAAGTAGAATTTTATTGAAAATATATTACATATATAATAGATTTTCAAAATTTTTCTATTATATATATATTATTAATTTTATGATGAATTTTATTGTAAAATACTATATAATATTATTAATTACATGATTAATTTAATAAAAAATAAAGAAATAGCTTGTCATAAAGTAAATAAATGATAATTAAGGAAAAACTATTTCTATTTAGAAATTAAAAAATTATTAAAGAAATCTCACATATAGAAAAATCCCAATAAAATATATTTCAGAAAAGTTATCAAAATAATGATTTAATTGATATTTAATAATAAATAGAGTTAAAATTAAATAAATAAAAAAAATAAAAAATATTTAAAATGATTAATTTAAGCCAAAATGATTAATAAATTATAAACACATATTTAAAAAGATTTAAAAATGCTTATAATGTTAGATAATATATAAATATAATTTATTTATTAAATGATAATATATTTGAAATATTTAATTTTAATATATTTATATAAAAATTAGATTTGGTCATAAATAATATTAACATTACAAAAATATAAAATAATATAGTTTTTTTTTTCTTTTATAATTATTTAATTTTTCTTTTAACTTTAAAAATAAATTCATTTTAATTTTAAATTTAACTTTTTATCATAATAAATCTATGTATATTTTTACAATTTTTTTATTTTTAAAAAATTATATATCAAATGTAATTATATTTTTTTATAATAATTGTCGCAATTTTATTAAAAAAACATCATTAAAGAAGTAAATAAATAGTGAATTTATTCTTATAATTATTATTTTATATATATATAAAAATATATTATTATAAAAAAAAAATTAATAAATAATAATTAAAATAAATTAAAATATTATTATATTATAAATGTATAAGGATATTGCATATATATAAAAATTTGATTATTTTTATATATAAATGTCTAATTTATAAATATAGATTTTTTTAATAAATTTAATATTACATTAAATATATTATTTTATTTTATTTAATCAAATTAATTATTTGTTTAATTATTTAAATTTATTTTTAATGAATATGAATAAAATTTATTTTTTAAAAGTGGAAAAATATAAATAAAATTTTATATTTAAATTTTACATTCTTTTTTATTTTCTTTTTAAATAGCTTTGAAAAAAATATGATTATATTTTTAAAACACTTTATAATTATAAAAAATCAAAAGAAAATATTTTTTTTTTAAAAAAATATAACTTAAAAATATTAAAAGAAAAAAAAAATTATGTAAACTTAATTTTAAAATTAGGCAAATTCTTCTTAATACAATTTTGATAATGTTAAAGTAAAATAAAATTATAAAAAAAAAATAGTCAAATAAAATAAAAATAAAAAAAGCCACCACCAACTGGTTATGCTCCATTATAATCCCGTAGAGGTCCCACAGCATCAAAATAATAATAATCAACTGAAAATCGTCCAATGACATCATTAAAAGGAGTAGGTTATGGTAAAGCCTAAAAAGGTGATGCATTTTACGAGACAAAGATGAAATTAGAATTAAACAAGAAGCCAGAAGCAACTCCAGAAGAAAATTTCAAGGCTGCTGAAAAAGAAATAAATGCATTAGTAGAAAAATCTGCTTTAGCAAATTTAAAAGGAAACTCAAGTGAAGCATTAGAAAAAGCAAAGGAAGCTTATAATAAAGAAAAAAATCTCAGAAGATAAAAGGAAAACGCGAATTAAATAGAAGGCATAAACATGGATTTAAGTTTTACTGTATAATTTAATTTAGCTAATTAATTATAAGCTAATGGAATATATTAGGAAGCTTTATAAAAGTATAATGATATTATCAAAAGTAAATAATTTCCTCAAGCAGGAAAACTAAGAGTAAATATGGGCAATATTTATTTTGCTTAAGAGAAATATTCAGTAGCAATCAAAATGTATAGAATGGCACATGATTTAATTCCTCCTACTTCTAAAGAAATGAGATTTAAAATACTGAAAAATATAGGACATTCTTTTGTAAAATTAGGATAATTTGAAGTAAAAATATAACAAAAAAATAAATGTATATATATATGTATATGAATAAATATATATATATATATATATTTATATATTTATATATTAATATATTTATATATTTATATATAGGAAGCAATCAATACTTATGAATCTATTATGAAAGGAAGTCCTGATTTTTCCACATCATTTAATCTTTTATTATGTTTATATGGTTAAGGAGATAAAATAAGAATGAAAGATTGTTTTGCTTCCATGTTAAGTATAGAAATAGAAGGATATACAGAAGAAGAAGAAGAAGATATAAATAATTAAGAAACTGCTTATACTGATTTGTTAAGGGATGAAATAAAAGAAAAAAAACGACAAGCTATAGAAATATTAGTAAAAAGTGCAAAATTAATAGCTCCAGTAATTGAAGAGGATATTATCGATGGATATAATTGGATTATAGAAACTTTAAAAACATCAAATTTTCCTGAAGTAGAAGCCGAAGTAGAGATATCTAAAGCTATGGCCTTTTTAAAGTCCAAGAATATGGAGAAATCAATTGAAACATTAAAATCTTTTGAAAGAAAAGATAAAATAATGATGGGAAGAGTAGCTACTAACATATCTTTTCTATATTTTCTTGAAAGAGACTTCAAAAATGCAGAAAAATATGCTGATATAGCTATTACTTTTGATCGTTTTAACCCCAAAGCACTTGTAAACCGAGGAAATTGCATGTTTGTAAAAAATGAGTTCCTGAGAGCTAAAGAGTAATTCCTAGAAGCTATAGGAGTAGAGGCTGATTGCATTGAAGCTTTATATAATTTGGCTTTTGTTAATAAAAAAATTAATATGTTTGCTGAATCTTTATAAGTTTTTTTTTTATTTTTTTATATAGATTTTTTTATTTTTAATTTTTTTTAGGCTCTGGAAAAACTTTAAACTATAATTTCTACTCCAGAAGTTGTTTATTAAATGGCCTCAATTCACGAATTAATGGGAAATACTAAATAAGCTTTAAAATGGTATTAAGTCCTTTTAACTAAAGTTCCAACTGATCCCAATATATTAGCTCGTGTGGGTAATGTATTCGCCAGAGTAATAATTTTAACAATAATAAATAATTAAAAAAAAAAATTAAAAGGAAGATGATGATAATTAAGCTTTACATTATTATTCTGAATCATATAAATATTTACCGACTAATATTGAAACTATTGGCTGGTTAGGTATTTATTATGTAAAATAAGAACTTTATGAAAGAGCTTGTCATTTCTTTGAAAGAGCTTCCCAAATATAATCTAAAGAAATTAAATGGAGATTAATGGTAGCTTCTTGTTATCGTAGAATGTCTTCTCTTTAAAAAGCATTAAAAATTTATGAAGAAATATATTAGGAAGAACCGAGAAATATAGAATGTAAACAATTTTTAAAAAATTTAATTTTTATTTTTTTGATAAATAATAAAATAATAAAGGCTTGAAATTTTTAACTTAACTTTGTAAAGAAATGTAATTACCTTATGAATAATACGCTTCTGAATTAAGAAAGTTGGAAGCAGAAGATTATGCTGTTGATTATAATGCTATGGTAAATATAATTGTTTTTTGTTAGATTTTATTTTTATTTTTAAAGTAAGAGCAATAAGAATATGAAAATCAATATAATTAAGGATAGCAATAATATGCAAGAGTTAATGAAAACGCAGAAATAGATGTTACATAAAATACAAGGTAGTAAAATTAAATATTATTAGGTTTTTAATGTATTTATTCATTTTAATATAAATAAAGGAGGGTTGTCAATTAAAAAGGCGCGTAACCTCAATAAATTCAAAATAATGAAGACGATTGGAATGCTGATGATTTAGGAGATGATTTAATGCCTGTCTGAAAATAATAAAAAAAATGTTTTTTTTTTAAAAAAAAAAGTATTTATATATATTTTTATATTTTTTTTTAACAATTTTTAATATAAATTTATTTATGTTTTATTTATTTATTTAAAATTTATTAGATAATTTTTTTTTATAAAAACATAATAATTCTTATTTTAATTTATTTATATAAATTATGGCTTATTATTTAAGAATTTTTATTAAGAAATTATTATTACTCTTTAGATAAATTATTATTATAATTAAAAATTTTTATAAAAAATATAAATATAAAAATATTTAATTAGTAAAGTAATTAAATTAATATTAACTAAAGATTTAAAAAACGATATTATATAAAGCATTTATTTTATAATAGTTTATAAAATGATAAAAAATACATTTAAATTTATTAAACTTAAAAGTAATATATATATATATATATATATATATATATATATATATATATATATAATCTAATTTAAAAATAATACATTATTAATAAAGCAAAAACAATATAATTATAAATATTTTCCAAGTAAAAATATTTATATTTAATATATATAAATAATATAAAATATAAATCACAAATAAAAAAAAAAAATAATAAAAACTCAAGAAAATAGAACATAATATAAAAGATAAATGTCGAAATTCATTAAAAGATTCGGAACAAAATCAATGAAATATTAAATAGACATAGTTTTAAATAAATTAATTATGAATTTAAATGTTTAAGATTGCTAAATTTAAATAGTTTTAAAAAGAGGTTTTTTCTTATTTACAATAATATTTATAAAATATAAATATATTATATAAAAAATTAAGCAATAAATGTAAAAAATAAAAAGGAAAGCATAAATCAGAAACTAAGATATTACCTATTTTAAAAGAAAAAGTAGCAAAATTTGATAAACAAATATTAACAGTTCCAACAAAATTATATTTTGAAGAAAAAAAGAATGAATTTTTATCAAAATCTGTAATTTTAATTTTTTTTTAAATAAAAAGATTAAATAAAATAAATAATTAAGGCAGAATTACTAATAAATATAAAATATTAAAAAACAATAAAAGCAGCAGGAAAAATAGAACTTGATGTGGCTTATTATGCTACAAATAAAATAAAAAGTTAAAAAGAATAAAGAAATTTATTAAATTGTCCAGATAAAAATGCAAAGCTACTTTTTGAAATAAGAGTTCATGAATTCGGAGATAATTACAAATATTAAAAAGATGATGAAGAAGATATAGAATAATAAACAAATAATAATAAGTATTTTTATTAACATTATTTTTAAAAATTAAATATAAATAAGGACAGTAAACAATAGATCAGTTTCTCCTGCTTACTTTAATAAAAATGATATAACAAATAAAACATCATATTAAATAAATGATTTAAAAGATTTAAATTCACGTATTTTTTAATCGAAAACAAAAAAAATAAATTAATATTTATTTATTTTTTGTTAAAAAAATAAGGTTCAATTTCCCCTTTTAGTAAAATAGACATAACTTAATAAAATTTAACCCAAAACAAGTAAAATAAAAAAAAAATTTTATAAAAAAAAGCGCGAAAAATAACATAAAAATAGATAAAAATTTAGTGATGAAAGTAGTATTAGTATTCCCAAAAAAAAAATGAAAGAAGAAGAAGACAAAACCATGAATTTAAATGCTGGGTGTTCAAAAGATAATATAGTATTTAATAATTCCCATAATACTTCTATGATAAGTAGTATAAATAATTTAAATAATGCATTAACATAGTAGAAATTATATAAAAATCAAGATAATAATATGCAGCAGCAGGAATTTCAAAAGACAATTAAATAATTATAGGAAGAAAACTTCTAATAAAAGTTGAAAATATAAGAAATTTAAAATGAAAATAATTAAGTAAAATATAATATTTTTATTAAATAATAAATTAATAATACAAAAGAACAAATAGTAAGTAGAACTATTAAAAAGGCAAAATGATAAATTAAAACTAAAAATAACTTAATTAGAATAATTAGATTTGGGATAAGGTAATGATGATTCCAATATCGATTAATCTAGTTAAAACTAATCTAAAAAAGATATTTTAATATCCAATTAAGAAGATTAAATAATCGAATTAAAGTAATAAATATCTGAATTAAAATAATAAAGACTAAAAAGAGTAATATAATAAATAATAAACAAAAAAAAAAATCAAATAAACAAAAATAAAGACAATTGATGATAATCAAGAATAAGAAAAAAAAATATTTGAATTAAAAGTAAAAGAATAAGAAATAAAAATAAAGCAACTTCAATAAGAAATAAAAGAATTATAAAAAGAAATTACTAAAAAAAATAATGAAGTAGATTATTTTAAAAAATAAGCTTATAAAATTGAAGAATGTGATTCAGAAAGTGATTATATAAATATTTTAAAGTAGCAATTATAGGATATAGAAAAAAGATATATTATAAATGAGAATTAATTAAAATAAAAAATTCAAGAATTAAAAGATGAAAATTAAAAACTAAGTAAAGAATCACAAATGGCTAATATTAATATTTAAAAAACAAGAGCCGAAAATGAAAAAGAACTGGCAAAAACTTCCATTGAAAATGAAAGTTTAAAAAAAGAACTAAAAGAAATCAAAACAAGATATAATTAATCTAAACTAGCTTTAGAAAATCAACTTATTAAAGATGAATAAGATATTAATAAAAAAACTAAAGGACTTTTTCTCAAAAATGAAGAATTAAATTTAAAATTAAAATAATAAATGGTATTTTTTCTTTTTTCCTCTAATTTAAATTTAAATACTTATTTTTTTAATTATTATAATAAAATTAAAAAAAAGGGAGAAAAGGGAGAAATAGAAATGGAAAGAGATAGATTAAAAAGAGAAATTAAATAAAAGGATGAAGAATTAGATTAAATAAAATCATAATTATCTTTTCTTGAAAAATAAATTATTTTTACTAAATAAAATTTTTCAGATGTTATTAATGCTATTTGTAATTAAGGAGATTCTAACATAACTGATTTAATTGAACCTTATATTGATAATTTATATTGAACATATTATTTAAATATAATTTTTTATCTATGGAATTCTAAAAAATATATATAAAATAAATATATTATTAGAATTTTGTATATATATATATATATATATATGAATTTATTTTTTTTTAATTAAAATATTTGAGGCTAAATATTATTTTATTTTTAAATATTATTTCATGATTAATAATCAAAATAAATAAATTAAAAATCGAAAAAAAATTATTTTTATTATATTATATTTTATAATAATAAAATAAAGCATATACTAAAATATTTATTAAATACAACAATTTAAAAAAAAACAAAAATATCTAAATTAATATAGAATACAAATTAGATATTAATTTATAATCTCCTTAATTACCATAAATGTGCTAAATAAAATTCAATACTCAAAAATCATCTTTTTTACTTACAATCCAAGATTATACAAAACTATCAATAGATACACAATTTACTAATTTTTCATCATCAAAACAATAAATATGCTTAAAATTACTTTCCAAAATATTTTTAAAGTTTTCACTTACTCTAATCTTTCCTGGTTCTGAATTACTTTCCATTTTATTTGCAATTACCACATCTTTTCCATATATATCATACCTAACTATATCAGTACCAATAACGCCACCAATAATATCACCCTTTTTCATATATTTTTTAGTTATAAATAAAATTATTAATATTTTTTACTATATGTAATCCTATTCTCATATTTAGTTGTTCAAAATCAATTTCTTTTTTTACTTCTTGAATTATTTTTATCATAGTAAATGCCATTTCCACAGTATTATATGCTTCAATTACTTCATCCCTTTTACCTTTGTCATTAAATCCTAATACCATATAGCAATCTCCAATAGTATATACTAAATTAAAAATTTATTATTTTTAGGATATAAATACATATATATATATGAATATTTTTACATTTAAACACATTATGAATTTTACACAATTAATCAAACTTAATGAAAAGTTTAGAAACCATCTTTACTACTTAACTAGGAGACACTGAATTCGAATAGCTAGTAAAGCCTGCTATATCAGCAATTAAAATAGGTAAATTTTTATAATTATCTGTAAGATCAGATCTTTTAGTAGTTGGTAAAAAGAATTTATACAAAATCTTTTTTTTAAAAAAATAAAATAAAAAAATAGTAAATTATAATCACATGACTAGGTAACAAATAATGTAGTAAATTCAGAGTTTTTTTATTTTAATTTTAACTCATGAGGTTAATTTCATATGATAAATATTCATTTTTAATAATTTAGAATCTTTAGAAAATTTAAAGAAATAAAAACGATAATACAAAGCTAATAATTTAAAAATCATACAATTAGTTATATAAAAAAAAAACTAACAACCAAACAAAACAAATAAATAATTGTTAAGAAAATTTCATAGAAAATGAATAATTAGAAAGGTAAAATGTAGCAATGAATCTAAGTACGAAAAATCTTGTCGTTTTCTCAAATAATAAAAGTTCTGTTAAAAAATTAATATTTATTCCTATAAAAAATAAATTTCGATAATTTCTTATGAAAATGCTTAAAATACTAACAATTATTTCTATTATTATTAATATTAATTCTTTTTAATTATTTATTCCATCTATTAATAAATAAATACTAATAAATATATTAATTATTTATATTAATAGTATCAAAAGTAAATAAGGTTTTTCGTATATTTTCAAAATATTAGCTTCAAAGTGTTCGTATATTTGTTTATCACCATTTTTAAAGTTTAAGAAATATGGATTTAATTTAAAAAATCCGGATTTTTCATGAAAATCTGAAATATCTTCAGAAATAGTATATATTAATTAATCTTGATTTTAATTTTTATCAAAAATATATTTTTCATTGTCAGAAAGTTATATGTTTTCAAAATATATACTTGAACTTGAACCTTTATGCATATTATTATTAATATTTTAAGGATAATCCAAGTTATTACTAATTTTGATGAAGTTTTATTATTATTTAGGACTCGAATTTATATTTTTTTAATTATGTAAATTTTCAAGTTCTAAACTATATTCTTCTTTTTTTAAAAATTAAGAATCATTTTCATTTTTATTTTTAGTATCTTCAAATTAAATATTTTCAATCATTTATTTTTTCTCTTTAGAATTTAATTTTTTTAAATTTATGCTTATATTCATCATCATTTATTAATTTTATATATAAATTTTATCCTCACTTTCTGTTTTTGTTTTTAATTATTAAGACCTTAAAAATGCAATATTTATTTAAGAATTACTTCTTAAAAAGTTATCTTCTTTTATTAATACATAAAAACATTATAAAATACCTTTTCCTTTTGCTTCAAATTAGACAGATTCAAATCTCCATTCTGGAAGGCATATACTTTTTACATTTTCATAAACTTATTCAGAAATACTTATTTTACCCTTTATATTTTTATTAAAAAATCATTTTTAAAATTAACGGAATTATATACTTCTTAACAATGGGCACATATCCTAGATGCTGTATTTACTGTATCACCAATTAAAGAAAATTATGGTTTGTGTAAACCTATAACTCCTGCAATTACAGGTCCTACATTAATACCTATTTTTATCATTATGCCGGAATCTTAAGACCAAGATATTTAACTTGCAACTAAAAGCATATCTATTGCTAATTAGATAATTCTTTAAGGAAGACTTTAAGGGTTTTTTTCGATATCTTTCAAACCTCCACAAGCCATGTAGGTTTTACCTACTGTTTCTATTTTTTGAATATTATATTGTTTACATAAAGAATCAAAATTTCTAAATAATTTATCTAATAGTAAAATAATACTTTCTTTTTCATATTAAAGTATTTAATCGAATTAAAATATATCACAAAATAATATATATACACTTTCTGATGATTTTTCTATTAAATATTATCCTTCACATTAATTTACCTTTATTTATATAATATTTAAATATATGTTTTTATATTTATTATTACTTCTTCTTATACAAATTCAGGTAAAAGCAAAGCTAAAATATTAGAACTTTAATTTTTATATTCTCTTAGTTTTTTCTTATAAAAATATTAAAATTTCGTTTGCTTTTCTAATGAATATCTCATTATAATTGTATTTGCTGTTAATATTATTAAAAATAAAAGCATTATCCAATTTTCAAAGATGTCTTTTTATTTTAATGTATACCTTTAATATTTTAAAAAAATTAATAATAAATATAAAATACCATAAAAAGCAATTAATAGAAACTAATGTATGATGTATATAGACATATATAATATCAAATTTATAATTAGCAATGTAAATAATATTTAAAATATGATAATAAGCTAAATCAATATTAGTAACCCAAGGAATTATTAAGCTAAAAACAATAAATTACAAAAAGTAAAGAAAATTTATAAAACCAAAATAAAACTAAAATCTTCTAGTGTATAAAAACAAAAAAAAACATTAAAAAATATGAAAACTAATTAAAATTTATTAATTAGAATTTTCTTATTTAATAATTTTATAAACATCAATATCAAAATTAAATATGAAAAAAAAATTAAAAGAATTATATTTTTTTTTTATAAAATTCATATTATTATTATTCATATGAGTTTTAAAGTCTTTTTTAAGTAAATTTTAAACTAAAAATATTATATTAAGGATTATCTTCACAAATTTATGCATCTTCACTTGATATAACTTTTATTATTTATTTTATTTAAATAAAATAAAATCAATTTTATTTTTTTACTTTATTCAATACTTGAATCCATTTCAACATCTTTAAAGATTATATTAATAATTTTTTTAATATCAAAAATACTTTATTTATTACAAAAAATAACCACTTCATTAATGTTTAATTTAAGAAAATATTTCATTTATATTAAACAATTAATAAACTTATAATATTCTTTTTCCAATAATTTATTAGAAAAAAAACATACATATAAAGTTTTAAAATACCAACTTAAGAAGCAAAAAGAAATAAAAAAAAATATAACTTCTTATTTATAAAAAAACTGGAATAATATTTTTCCAAAAAAATTGTAAAAGTAAATAAAAGAAATTAAAAAATCATACAAGAAAGTGAAAATTCCTAATTAAATTTTAAATGAGAGAAAATTTTATTTTTTGTTTTCAAAAAAATAATTCGATTTGTATTTATAAAATTAGCTTTTTTCTTAGTTATTAAATACATTTATTAATTATTATTTATGTAAACAATTTGATTATTATTATTATTATTATTATTATTATTATTATTATTATTATTATTATTATTAATATTTTAGTTATTGATATATAAGTTTTAAATTAGATTCATTTTTTTCATTCTTTTTATTTGTTAATTATTTTTATAACTAGTTATTATATATTTAGTCATTTTATAAATAACTTTTTTAATTTAATTTTTTTTTAATTTTTATATTATACTTTAACTATACAGAAATAATTAATGAAATAGTGTTTCCAAATAAAATGCAAAAAAAGCTAAAAAATTTTACATAAATTTCATCAAATTATATTTCTGTAGAAAAATAATTAAAAATAAATATAATTAAAGCATCAAATAAAGCAGGAAATAAACTTTAAAATATTAAAAAAAAAAGATTTTTGCTTCTTTTTAATATCTAAAAATTATACAAATAAAGTGAATTAGCATAATGATTTTATATGTAATCTTATTTATTGCAATTATAATAATAACAAAATATTATAATTTTCAAATTAAAAATTACAAATTATAATAATATCTTTATTAAAAAAAAAAAAAAATTATATATATATATATATTTATATTTATTTTTTATATATATATCTTAATTTATATATTTTATATTTATTTTACTATATCATATTAATTAAATAATTAATCTCCATATAAAAGATTTTAATTTCTTATAAAAATACATACAAATGCGATTAAAAAATTAAAGTAAAAAGCTTCTTTAATAAAAAAAATATTTCTTTTTACTATACTGTAACTTTCTCCTAAAAGAAAATTTATAAATACTTTAAAATCATTACATAAACCTAATAAATCTCCTTAATTATTACTATTTTCTTCCTTTTAACTAATTTCAAAAGCTAAATCGCTAATATTCATCATTAATTAATCATTAAATCCATCTCCAAAACTCATAATGCATCCATTATTTTCCTAAATCTTTTTTAAAGAATACAAAAAATATCCTTTTTAAATTGAATTAACCCCTGAAGCAATAATAGTCCCAACATTAGCAATTAAAAATAAAAAATGTGCTTCTAAATACGTATTTTTTTAAATAAAATTTAACTACTTTTCATTTATAATTAAACATCTTTCTTTTTATTTTATAAAAGATTCTGAAAGTATTTTCATATTCTAAGTTTTCGTTAATTTTCTAGTAACATTTTTAATTTTATTCTCTTTTTTTTCTCTAAAGCTTCCATATTCTACAAAATTTCATTTTTTAGTTAAATAAGGCTTTATTTTATACTCTATTCGACTGTTTCCTCATCATCTCCTTAAATTTTGAATATTTAGGATATACTGTCATTTAAAAATCCACATTAATAAGCTGTTTAGAGTACATTTTATTCATTATCTTGACTTAATAATCCTTTAAATATACCTAATTTATCTATTTATTATATAAAATGTTCAATATTTGGAAATGTTTTAGCTTTTAAAAATATTGTTCCTAAAAAAATTAAATCTTTAAATTCTAAAAATGAATTTTATTCAAAATTAAATTAATAAATAATTTATTAGGATAATACTTTATAAGCAAAAATATATGGCTTACATCCTTAAATATATTTATTTTGAATAAATTCATTTAAAATTAACCTTTCAGTTAAATTTAATTATATATTTATAGGGATAGTCTTTTCTTATGTAAATTTAAAGAATAAAATATATATATTTTTCTCTATTAAATGAACTATTGTTTAAAAAATGCCTTTTTTTTCTTAAAAAAATAGAATTTTAAATTTATTATTTCTAAGTAAATTTTCAACTTTATAATAAAGTTTATTATTTTTTTAAAAATGTTAATTAAAATTTTATTTTATGACTTTTAATTTTATATTTAAATCGTAAAAAAAACCATTAATAGAATTATCTTCTAAACTATTAAGCTTAATTCCAAATAATTTATCTTCCTTTTATATTCTTAAGTCTATTTTTTAACAAAAAAGAACACTTTACATGAATAAATCTAAATTAATAATCTCATCCTTAGAAATAAAATTAGGATTAACTTCAATTTGTTTATGAAATTATAAATTTTCATCAATTTCAAAAAAACTAAAGTTATCACAAAATATATTTTTTAAATATTTACTACATTTCTAATAAATTTGATATTAATAAATATAAAAATATATTATAATATTTAAAATTATATAAATATATAAATATATAAATATATATATATATATATATATTTAAAAATATAAATACAGAAATTGAATTATCAGATTCATATTTTTATTAATAAAAAGAACTAGCTAAATTATTTTATATTATTTTTAAACTTTCTTTATTTGTTGATGAACAACATTTTAATTCATTATTATTTATTTTTATTAAATTTAAAGGACTTTTTTATCTAATTTTATCTGTTTTATATTCTAATTTTGGAGGAGTTCTTAATTGAAGATGAGATTATTGTTAATAAGCTATATGCTTATCTATATAATAATTTGTTATATTCGAATTTCTTCTTTCATTTTCTTCATTATTTAAGCTATTATTTGTAAATTAGTATTTATTATTATTTTATTTTTCTTCTAATTCATCTTCGTATTTTTCTGATTAAAAATTACTTTATTTATTTACTTTATGTTTTTTATTTTAAATTGCCTTTTCTTTTCTTATTTCTTCTCTAAACTATTCATTATTACTATTTGTATTATCACTATTATTATTACTATTATCATTACTAATTTCTTAATCTGACTTGTCTTATATTTTCTATTTTTTTATAATTTTTTCTAGTTTCAATTCATTATTAATTTTTTGTACATTCATTACATTATTAATTTTTAATTATATATTTTATTCTTATTCATTTACTTTTTATTTTAAATATTTTCAACTTGTCCCTATTATATTTATAAATTATTTTATTATTCACTTTTTATCACATTCATAATATTTTCTTATTATCTATTTATTCATT